>NC_056444.1:81281433-81418933 GCF_018296145.1 Oncorhynchus tshawytscha | reverse complement strand
AACAGTATCACAAACACAACAACATCCACTGCCTGTGAGGAGAGGATCTGTCAGGTTGGAATTAACCTGCTGTGCCACATGTCTCCTGTTGGTGGTTGAGTTTAATCAAAGTAGCTTACACCCCCAGCAAGAGATGAGTCAACAGTGTGCGTGTGTGTGTGTGTGTGTGTGTGTGTGTGTGTGTGTGTGTGTGTGTGCCCGTGTGTGTGTGTGTGTGTGTGTGTGTGTGTGTGTGTGTGTGTGTGTGTGTGTGGTGTGTGTGTGTGCGTCTGAATGTGTGTACGTGGGTGTGTGGGTGTGTGCGTCTGAATGTGTGTACGTGTGTGGGTGTGTGTGTGTGCGTGTGTGTTATTGTGGAGATGTACATAGAAGTCCGCTAGCAACTGCTTCTGACACTGTTGACTTGGCAGGCATGTTGTGTGTGTGTACATGTTGTGTGCGTAATGTCAACAGTATTTTTGCTCACCGCTGCGTCACACTCTTCCATTCTTAACCTCCAGTATCCTGTGGTTCTGTGATGTTCCTGTGGTTCTGTGGTTCTGTAGTCCTGTGGTCCTGTGGTCCTGTGATGTTCCTGTGGTTCTGTGATCCTGTGGTCCTGTGATGTTCCTGTGGTTCTGTGGTCCTGTGATCCTGTGGTTCTGTGATGTTCCTGTGGTCCTCTGATGTTCCTGTGATCCTGTGATGGTCCTGTGATGTTCCTGTGGTCATGTGATGTTCCTGTGGTCATGTGGTCCTGTGCTCCTGTGGTCCTGTGATGTTCCTGTGGTCCTGTGCTCCTGTGGTCCTGTGATGTTCCTGTGGTCCTGTGATGTTCCTGTGGTCCTGTGATGTTCCTGTGGTCCTGTGATGTTCCTGTGGTCCTGTGATGTTCCTGTGGTTCTGTGATGTTCCTGTGGTTCTGTGATGTTCCTGTGGTCCTGTGATGTTCCTGTGGTCCTGTGATCCTGTGGTCCTGTGATGTTCCCGTGGTCCTGTGATGTTCCTGTGGTCCTGTGGTCCTGTGATGTGCCTGGGGTCCTGTGATGTTCCTGTGGTCCTGTGATGTTCCTGTGGTCCTGTGATGTTCCCGTGGTCCTGTGATGTGCTTGTGGTCCTGTGATGTTCCTGTGGTCCTGTGATGCTCCTGTGGTCCTGTGATGTTCCTGTGGTTCTATGATGTTCCTGTGGTCCTGTGATGTTCCTGTGGTCCTGTGATGTTCCTGTGGTTCTATGATGTTCCTGTGGTTCTGTGATGTTCCTGTGGTCCTGTGATGTTCCTGTGGTCCTGTGATGTTCCTGTGGTCCTGTGCTCCGGTGGTCCTCTGGTCCTGTGGTGGTCCTGTGGTCTGTGGTGGTCCTGTGGTCTGTGGTGGTCCTGTGGTGGTCCTGTGGTCTGTGGTGGTCGTGTGGTGGTCCTGTGGTCTGTGGTGGTCCTGTGGTCTGTGGTGGTCGTGTGGTGGTCCTGTGGTGGTCCTGTGGTCTGTGGTGGTCGTGTGGTGGTCCTGTGGTCTGTGGTGGTCGTGTGGTGGTCCAGTGGTGGTCCAGTGGTCTGTGGTGGTCCTTTGGTCTGTGGTGGTCGCGTGCTGGTCCTGTGGTCTGTGGTGGTCGTGTAGTCTGTGGTGGTCGTGTGGTCTGTGGTGGTCGTGTGGTCTGTGGTGGTCGTGTGGTGGTCCAGTGGTCTGTGGTGGTCTTAGAACAGCAGCAGAGTAGCATCTCTATTTTGGAGTATCCAGACACACACACACATACACTAATGGGATATCCATCCTCATAGTTAATGACGGAGTGCGATGTGCCGTTCTGCAGGTTCCCAGGTTCCCTTCCAGATGTTAACCTGGTCACAGTACCAAGCCAAGACAATTAGTGTGTGTGTGTGCGTGTGTCCTGCATCCGAAGCCAAGAGGCACTTCCCATTTTCCCACTGTCCATCTACCTGATCTACAATCTAGGAAGAGGTTCTTGGCAGCAACAAAAGAATGTCACATCTAAGTCCCGCTTCCTGTTAGGAAGGACGAGAAGACATTGGGATGTGGGGGTGGAAAACTATGAGTCATATTCTCACCCTGCAGCTGTTTCAACATCAGCTACCTTCCAGACCAAGGAGGAAAGCTATCAGTCATATTCTCACGTCTGTTGCTGATTTCGACGTCAACTAGCTTCCAGACCAAGGGCCCAGTTGGCCTCCGTACAAGTCAGTGTGACGCTGGTGTGAGCAGCAGAGCGTTACAGGGAAGTACTTTATTTACGTCTTCTCTCACTTCACAGACCTGACTTTAGATAGAAACCCTCCTGTAGAATTTTAGATAAGGTTATTATCTATTAACCAATGATATCAGGCCACACCCGGCCATTATTACAGATACCTGTGTGTGTTCTTTGACACGAAATAAACTATAAACAAACTTTTTTTCCTATTGTGTTATTGACTGTACATTTGTTTATCCCATGTGTTGTGTCCCTGTGTTGTTGTTTTTGTCGCACTGCTGTGCTTTATCTTGGCCAGGTCGCAGTTGTAAAGGAGAACTTGTTCTCAACTGGCCTACCTGGTTAAATAAAGGTAGCCAGCACCTCTCCTAAACAGGTGTTCTACTCTGTTAGCCAGCACATCACCTAAACAGGTGTTCTACTCCGCTAGCCAGCAACTCACCTAAACAGGTGTTCTACTCCGCTAGCCAGCACCTCTCCTAAACAGGTGTTCTACTCCGCTAGCCAGCAACTCACCTAAACAGGTGTTCTACTCCGATAGCCAACACCTCTCCTAAACAGGTGTTCTACTCTGCTCGCCAGCACCTCACCTAAACAGGTGTTCTACTCCGCTAGCCACACCTCACCTAAACAGGTGTTCTACTCCGATAGCCAGCACCTCTGTTACGTTCCCCAGATTATGTGTTGTAGTTTGTGTATTTACATGTGTTTATTTCAGGAAATGGCTTCCTGAAATCCCTCAAGCAGCTGATTGGTCGACTCCAGGGCTAATTGGAGAGCTGACCCCGCCCCCTCGTCAAGACGCAGCTGTCTCCAATTACCCATTCCTTCTGACACTATATAAAAGCCAGTGTTCTGTTCAGGGGGGAGATCTCTTCTTTTTGGAGGTAGAGATTTTGCTAGAGAGAATTGCTGAGATTGATTGTGATAGAGGTTGATTTTGCTGGAAAGTGGTATGTTCTGTGAGTTTGTTGCTCAGATAGAGCTTATTTGACATCCTTTTGTTTCTTAGTTTGTTTGAAATTGTTTAATATTTTGTTTCATTTGTTCCCAGGGGGAAGGGGAAGGCACCTAGGGAGTGCTTAGGCAAGAGGCCCGCGGGCGTACATATACCCGTAGCATATTCGCTGTCTAGACACACTAGGTAAGACCT
The DNA here is from genome assembly GCF_018296145.1 of Oncorhynchus tshawytscha. Taxonomy (NCBI): domain Eukaryota; kingdom Metazoa; phylum Chordata; class Actinopteri; order Salmoniformes; family Salmonidae; genus Oncorhynchus; species Oncorhynchus tshawytscha. The sequence goes on along the minus strand of NC_056444.1, from coordinate 81,415,593 downwards.
GGGCGGATCACCCCTTGTATTTTGGTTAGGGCACCAGGTGGTGCTAAATTAGGTAAGTAGTGGGTAGGCAGGTAAAATAGGAGAGGGGGGGGCTTTGAGATTTACTTTCTTTGCTTTGGTTCTGTCCAGCCCCTTTTCCCCATATTACCGTGTAAAGGAATAAAGTCCTTGTAAATGGTACCACATTCTGCCTGTTGTCATCCTTACTCGCACCTACAGTCCATACCTTTTTCGCTTCACGGAGTGTTTAGTTGTAGCAGGGTGTTGCGTTCCCTCGTCATAGAGGCGTGCGTAACATAATGGGGGCTCATCTGGGATTTTTCCATTAAACCCACCGGACCCTGCTGCTCTGAGCTCTCTCTGTGGTTAGTGATTGAGGTGTGATGGTAGGTTGTGAGTTTGGATGACTTGTTTAGTTAGTGTGTTCAGGAGACTGCATTGGAAAAGATGGCTGCCTCAGCCATCTCCAAGTTTTTTGAAGCGCCCTCTATTGATTGTTTGGTGAAGTTTCGTAAAGTAGACCTTATAGCTATAGCTGACCATTATGGATTTGTATTCCCTGAGAAAGCCCTAAAGGCTGAGCTTTTGGTGCTAGTCAGGGAGGGTTTAGTGAGAGAACGGATTCTCTCACTGCAAGGAGAGGAGACGGGTAGACTTTCTGATGCCAAGTCAGAGGACAGGGCGGAGGAAGGGGTTCCTCGTACCCCCTTTACATTGACCCGATTCGATCCTTTATCTTCTGCTTCGGGTCGTTCAGATGGGACTGCTAGGCTGAAGGTGAGGCTGGCTCGGTTAGAAATGGAGCAAAAAGATAAAGAGAGACAGATGAATTTTGAACTTGAAATTAGGAAAATAGAAGCTGACAAGGAGGTGAGGATCCGACAACTGGAGCTAGATGCTGGCTCCAGTGCGACTCCACAAGCTGCTCATCATCAAGCCCACTTCGATGTGAGTAAAAACATAGCTTTAGTCCCTCCATTCCGAGAGTCGGAAGTTGATTCTTATTTCTCTGCGTTTGAGCGTGTGGCCGCTGCGCTGCATTGGCCACTTGAGGTTTGGCCGCTTCTGTTACAATGTAAATTGTCTGGGAAAGCCCAGGAAGTAGTAGCTGCTCTCTCCCTGGAAGACAGTTTACATTATGATACAGTTAAAACTACCGTGTTGCGGGCTTATGAGTTGGTGCCTGAAGCTTATAGGCAGCGCTTCAGGAACCACAAAAAAACGTCTCACCGTACATTTGTTGAATTTGCTAGGGACAAAGAGTCTCTGTTTAGTCGTTGGTGTTCAGCCAGCAAAGCTAACACCTTTGCTGATATTCGGGAGATGATGCTGTTGGAGGACTTTAAAAGCAACCTCCCAGATAGACTTGTAGTTCATTTAAATGAACAGAAAGTGGTGACATTGGCCCAAGCAGTAGTGTTGGCAGATGAGTACGCTTTGACACACAAGACTGTCTTTGGTGCACCATGTTTTAAAGGCCGGACAATTACGTCATCAGTTCCTCGTTCAGGTCGCTTTTCCTCTAACAACCCTAAGCCTTTTCAAGAAATCCGTGAATGTTATTACTGTCACCAAAAGGGTCACGTGATTGCGGACTGCCCAGTTTTGAAAAATAAACCGAAACGGTCCCAGTCACCGTCCCCAAAAATGAGAAGTTTGGGTTTAGTCAAGTCATTGGATCGAGATATTGACTCAGCATTTGAGAAACCGGATCCTGTCTATGCTCCGTTTATCTCTGCCGGTTATGTTTCCTTAACAGGAGAACCAACTGATCAAAAGCCTATCCAAATCCTACGTGACACCGGGGCGGCGCAGTCAGTAATCATTACTGATGCTTTACCCTGGTCTCCTGAAACGTATTGTGGCTCACATGTCATATTACAGGGGATAGAGACAAAAACCGTACCTGTACCATTACACTGGGTCCACTTAGTGTCAGACTTGGTATCAGGACGTTTCCGTGTTGGTGTAGTGTCTACACTGCCAGTATCAGGTGTAAAATTGCTACTAGGGAATGATATTGCTGGTGGTAATGTCACTCCTGTGTTAGAGGTAGTAGACAACCCAGAAATCAGAACTACAGATGAGAAATTGGTTCAAGCATTTCCACATGTTTTTCCTGCTTGTGTGTTAACGAGGGCACAATCTCGCAAGCTAGGAGATGTGGTGGATTTGGCTAGTTCTATTTTTGAGAATGTTGAGGTAGAAGACAATGCACTGAGTATTCCTTCTGCATTGCCGACAGTTTTTACCCCGTAAAAACTAAGGCAGGGGAAAACGAAATCGCGCCCCAATTACATGACATTCTTTTGTCTGTCACCCCTGAGAAGGTGATTGAATGTCAAAAGAAGACACCAGTCTTCGCAAGTGTTTTGCATCGGTAAGTTCCATTGAGGAAGCTAAAACTAGACAGACTGCCTACTTTATGGAAGCAGGAGTTTTGATGCGTAAATGGGCATCTCATGACACCATTAATGACTGGAGTGAAGTGTGTCAAGTGGTTGTTCCTACACCGTTCCGACAGCAGGTGCTGTCACTCGCCCATGACCAGGCGTGGTCTGGACACTTGGGGATCACAAAGACCTATAACCGGGTCCTTCGTCATTTCTTCTGGCCAGGTTTGAAGTCTGACGTGGTCCAATTTTGTAAAACATGTCACATATGTCAACTCACTGGGAAAGTGAATCAAACAGTTCCACGAGCGCCACTCTGCCCGATTCCTGTGGTAGGGGAACCGTTTGAAAGAGTGATAATTGATTGTGTAGGTCCATTGCCGAAAACCAGGTCAGGTAACCAGTTCCTACTAACAATAATGTGCAGTGCTACTCGATACCCAGAGGCTATTCCTCTCCGTACTATAACGGCTAAGACTGTGGTGAAGGCACTGGTGAAGTTCTTCTCTATGTTTGGACTCCCTAAAGTAATCCAAACTGATCAGGGATCCAACTTCATGTCTAAACTGTTTTCAAATGTGTTAAAGACATTGTGTATTTCCCATCAGGTCTCCAGTCCGTATCATCCAGAGAGTCAAGGGGCTCTAGAACGCTGGCATCAGACACTGAAGGCAATGCTACGCAAGTATTGTATGGATACCAGTACTGATTGGGATGAGGGGGTGCCCTTTGTCCTATTTGCTATAAGGGAAACGATACAAGAGTCCTTAGGGTTCAGCCCTGCTGACCTTGTGTTTGGACACACCCCACGGGGTCCGCTGAAAGTTTTGAAGGAGCATATCTTATCTCCTACACCCAGTAGCGCCCTAAAAATGTGTTGGATTATGTCAGTAAGATGCGGGAGAGACTGCACGCCGCATGTGCGTTAGCCCAAAAGTCTCTCTCCTCGTCTCAAAAACGCATGAAGTTGCATTATGACAAAAAGGCTGTTGGCCGTTCATTTGCACCAGGGGATCAAGTTTTAGTTTTGTTGCCAATCCCTGGCTCATCTCTGTCAGCACGTTTTTCTGGACCATATCTGGTGGAAAAGAAACTCAATGACACCAATTATGTGATAAAGACACCAGATCGAAGGCGTTCTTCCCGTGTGTGTCATGTTAACATGCTGAAAACATATTATGTGCGTGATTCTCCCGACAGCTCCTCAGGTAAGCCGGTCCAGCCCGCCGTCTCCAGTGTGGCTGCGGTGGTGCTGAAGCCTGGCTGGGACCTAGATGAGGATAAGGAGGACGGGTTGGAGTTACGCCATACATTACAGCAAGGTGAACGCCTATGTAATTCAGAGATGCTGAAGAAGTTACCCTCTCAAATGGAACATTTGGATAATGATCAAACTAAGGATCTTATCCTATTGATAAACAGTTTTCTCAGTGTGTTTCAGGACATTCCAAGTCGCACATCCATCTTGGAACATGACGTGGATGTGGGGAACGCTGTTCCTATACGTCAGCATCCGTACCGGGTTAATGCTAAGAAAAGAGAGGTAATGAAAAGTGAGGTAGCTTATTTATTACAGAATGACATGGCAAAACCCAGTAACAGCTCCTGGAGTTCTCCATGTATTCTTGTTCCTAAGCCTGACGGTACGTCCCGCTTATGTACGGACTATCGTCGCGTAAATGCAGTTACAAAGTCTGATTCTTTTCCTCTACCTCGCTTAGATGACTGTATTGATAGAATAGGCTCTGCTGCTTACGTTAGTAAGTTAGATTTGTTAAAAGGTTATTGGCAGGTGCCTCTGACCTCTCGAGCTTCTGACATATCGGCTTTTGTTACGCCAGATAACTTCGTACAATACACTGTGATGCCCTTTGGCATGTGTAATGCACCTGCTACTTTTCAGCGGCTAGTTAACATTGTGTTTGAAGATGTGCCAAATTGTACTGCGTACCTTGATGATGTGGTGATTCATTCGTCTACTTGGTCTGATCATCTCTCCACTTTGAAAAGTGTGTTTCAGCGGTTGGAGAAGGCTTCTTTAACCCTCAATTTGGCCAAGTGTGAGTTTGGGAAGGCTACAGTGACTTACTTAGGGAAACAAGTGGGACGAGGTCAAGTGCGCCCAGTAACTGGCAAAGTGGAAGCAATTGTTGCTTTTCCTGCTCCCACTACTCGCCGCCAGTTGCGCAGATTCCTAGGGATGGTAGGGTACTATCGTACATTCTGTAAGAATTTCTCGACGGTAGTTGCTCCCCTTTCATCTCTGCTTAGTCCCAAGGTACCATTCAAGTGGTCCAAGGACTGTAACTACGCTTTTGAGTCCGCTAAAGCGCTACTTTGTATTGCCCCAGTGCTTGCCGCCCCCAACTTTGAAAAACCTTTTAAGTTGGAGGTAGATGCTAGTATTATGGGGGTGGGTGCGGTTCTCTTACAGGAAGATGAAGACGGAGTGGATCGGCCCGTCAGTTTCTTCTCCCGTAAGTTCAACTCGTGTCAGTCAAGGTACTCTACAATCGAACAAGAGACGCTGGCTTTATTGCTTGCCTTACAGTTCTTTGAGGTATATGTGGGCTCCAGTGCCTTGCCTGTAGTGGTCTTCACAGACCATAATCCGTTGGTGTTCTTGAAACAAATGTACAACCAGAACCGCCGCCTTATGCGGTGGGCTCTGATTGTGCAAAGATATAATGTACAGATAGCTTATGTGAAGGGCTCGGCGAATGTAGTTGCTGACGCTCTCACGGGTTTACTAACTGGGGATACGTTGGCATTTATTATTGCAAAACTAGGTTTGCAATTTTTGTGGTGGGCGTGTTACGTTCCCCAGATTATGTGTTGTAGTTTGTGTATTTACATGTGTTTATTTCAGGAAATGGCTTCCTGAAATCCCTCAAGCAGCTGATTGGTCGACTCCAGGGCTAATTGGAGAGCTGACCCCGCCCCCTCGTCAAGACGCAGCTGTCTCCAATTACCCATTCCTTCTGACACTATATAAAAGCCAGTGTTCTGTTCAGGGGGGAGATCTCTTCTTTTTGGAGGTAGAGATTTTGCTAGAGAGAATTGCTGAGATTGATTGTGATAGAGGTTGATTTTGCTGGAAAGTGGTATGTTCTGTGAGTTTGTTGCTCAGATAGAGCTTATTTGACATCCTTTTGTTTCTTAGTTTGTTTGAAATTGTTTAATATTCTGTTTCATTTGTTCCCAGGGGGGGGAAGGGGAAGGCACCTAGGGAGTGCTTAGGCAAGAGGCCCGCGGGCATACATATACCCGTAGCATATTCGCTGTCTAGACACACTAGGTAAGACCTGGGCGGACCACCCCTTGTATTTTGGTTAGGGCACCAGGTGGTGCTAAATTAGGTAAGTAGTGGGTAGGCAGGTAAAATAGGAGAGGGGGGGGCTTTGAGATTTACTTTCTTTGCTTTGGTTCTGTCCAGCCCCTTTTCCCCATATTACCGTGTAAAGGAATAAAGTCCTTGTAAACGGTACCACATTCTGCCTGTTGTCATACTTACTCGCACCTACAGTCCATACCTTTTTCGCTTCACGGAGTGTTTAGTTGTAGCAGGGTGTTGCGTTCCCTCGTCATAGAGGCGTGCGTAACAACCTCACCTAAACAGGTGTTCTACTCCGCTAGCCAGCACCTCTCCTAAACAGGTGTTCTACTCCACTAGCCAGCACCTCTCCTAAACAGGTGTTCTACTCTCCTAAACAGGTGTTCTACTCTGCTAGCCAGCACCTCTCCTAAACAGGTGTTCTACTCTGCTAGCCAGCACCTCTCCTAAACAGGTGTTCTACTCTGCTAGCCAGCACCTCTCCTAAACAGGTGTTCTACTCTGTTAGCCAGCACCTCTCCTAAACAGGTGTTCTACTCCGATAGCCAGCACCTCTCCTGAACAGGTGTTCTACTCTCCTAAACAGGTGTTCTACTCCGCTAGCCACACCTCACCTAAACAGGTGTTCTTCTCCGCTAGCCAGCACCTCTCCTAAACAGGTGTTCTACTCCGATAGCCAGCACCTCTCCTGAACAGGTGTTCTACTCTCCTAAACAGGTGTTCTACTCTGCTAGCCAGCACCTCTCCTAAACAGGTGTTCTACTCCACTAGCCAGCACCTCTCCTAAACAGGTGTTCTACTCCGATAGCCAGCACCTCTCCTGAACAGGTGTTCTACTCTCCTAAACAGGTGTTCTACTCTGCTAGCCAGCACCTCTCCTAAACAGGTGTTCTACTCTGCTAGCCAGCACCTCTCCTAAACAGGTGTTCTACTCTGTTAGCCAGCACCTCTCCTAAACAGGTGTTCTACTCTGCTAGCCAGCACCTCTCCTAAACAGGTGTTCTACTCTGTTAGCCAGCACCTCTCCTAAACAGGTGTTCTACTCTGCTAGCCAGTACCTCTCCTAAACAGGTGTTCTACTCTGTTAGCCAGCACCTCTCCTAAACAGGTGTTCTACTCCGCTAGCCAACACCTCTCCTAAACAGGTGTTCTACTCCGCTAGCCAACACCTCACCTAAACAGGTGTTCTACTCCGCTAGCCACACCTCACCTAAACAGGTGTTCTTCTCCGCTAGCCAGCACCTCTCATAAACAGGTGTTCTACTCCACTAGCCAGCACCTCTCCTAAACAGGTGTTCTACTCCGATAGCCAGCACCTCTCCTGAACAGGTGTTCTACTCTCCTAAACAGGTGTTCTACTCTGCTAGCCAGCACGTCTCCTAAACAGGTTTTCTACTCTGCTAGCCAGCACCTCTCCTAAACAGGTGTTCTACTCTGCTAGCCAGCACCTCTCCTAAACAGGTGTTCTACTCTGCTAGCCAGCACCTCACCTAAACAGGTGTTCTACTCTGCTAGCCAGCACCTCACCTAAACAGGTGTTCTACTCTGCTAGCCAGCACCTCACCTAAACAGGTGTTCTACTCTCCTAAACAGGTGTTCTACTCTGCTAGCCAGCACCTCACCTAAACAGGTGTTCTACTCTGCTAGCCAGCACCTCACCTAAACAGGTGTTCTACTCTGCTAGCCAGCACCTCACCTAAACAGGTGTTCTACTCTGCTAGCCAGCACCTCACCTAAACAGGTGTTCTACTCTGCTAGCCAGCACCTCACCTAAACAGGTGTTCTACTCTGCTAGCCAGCACCTCTCCTAAACAGGTGTTCTACTCTGCTAGCCAGCACCTCTCCTAAACAGGTGTTCTACTCTGCTAGCCAGCACCTCTCCTAAACAGGTGTTCTACTCCGATAGCCAGCACCTCTCCTAAACAGGTGTTCTACTCTGATAGCCAGCACCTCTCCTAAACAGGTGTTCTACTCCGCTAGCCAGCACCTCTCCTAAACAGGTGTTCTACTCCGATAGCCAGCACCTCTCCTAAACAGGTGTTCTACTCTGCTAGCCAGCACCTCTCCTAAACAGGTGTTCTACTCCGCTAGCCAGCACCTCTCCTAAACAGGTGTTCTACTCCGATAGCCAGCACCTCTCCTAAACAGGTGTTCTACTCCGATAGCCAGCACCTCTCCTAAACAGGTGTGCATTTCTTTCGCCTCAAGGTTATTATCTATAACATCTCCTAAGTTAAATCTTTTTGGAAAGCCTCTGAGCTAAAGCCTGGCCAGTTACACTAGGAATGAAAGCAAGTCTTCAGGTCTCAGGCTGAAGGTTACTCATTAGTTCATTGTGGTTTTCCAAACAACATCCGAGAAGTGATGAGAAGCTTGAGAGACTGAGGGGCTGAGAAACATTTAGAACAGGGAAGGATATCCATGACTGCTATCCCTCAATCAGGTTTTTTCCTGTTGGATGAGATGAGAAGAGGTGTACGTGACTCTTTCTCTGAACAATGTTGGGAAAGCAGACGATTAGGACGTAAAGAGGTTATTATTGTGACTTAAAGGCCCAGAGCAGTCAAAAATGTGATTTACCTGTCTTTTAAATGCACTCACAGCCCAGTTTATTAGGTACACCCCTCCCCCCATTCACAAAAAAAATGGATCCCTCCTACGGACAGTGAGTCACGTGGCCGTGGCTTGCTATTTAAAGCAGGCAGACAGGCATCGATGCATTTAGTTACTGTTTGACGTTAGAATAGGCAAAAAGCTACTTGGAGAGTGGTATGATAGTTGGTGCCAGGCATGCTGGTTCCAGTATCCCATGCTGGGCTTCTCATGCAAAAATGAAAATGGCTCGTTGATGAGAGGTCGAAGGAAAATGGCAAGAATCATGCAAGGTGGGACACAAACAGACAAATAACGGCGCAGTACCACAGTGGTGTGCAGAACGGCATCTCGGAAGCCACAACTCGCCGATCCTTGTCATGGATGGGCTTTTGCAGCAGAGGATCACACCGGGTTCCACTCCTATCAGCTAAAAACAAGAAGCAGCAGCTCCAGTGGGCACGCCATCACCAACACTGGACAACTGAGGAGTGGAAAAACAGTGCCTGGATCATGACAGAGAGTTCAGTTTACTTGAGTGGCCTGGTCAGTCCCCAGACCTCAACACAATAGAGCATCTCTGGGATGAGATGGAACGGGCTGTTCAAGGCATGAATGTACCGCCGTCCAATCTGCTGAAACTGCGGGATGCCGTGGTGTCAGTATGGACCAATATCCCTGTGGAACGTTTCCAACACCTTGTAGAATGCCCTGAAGAATTCAGGCTGTTCTGGAGGCAAAAGGGGTTCCGACCCGGGTACTAGATGGGTGTACCTAATAAACTGTCCGGTGATTGTATTAGTCCACACTATGAGGTAATACTGTGAAATTGTGAAAATTATGATAATTCCCTTTTTGTTCACGAGCTGTTTGAAACGCCTGAAATTCCAACCTGTTTTAATCGGATGGAGTTTTGGCCCACCTGGTGACATCACCAGGCGGTAAATTAGTTAATAGTAAATATTTCATGTCATGGACACATCACAGTCACACACACCCAGTCACACACACCCAATTCTCTAAGCATTTCACTGTCTTACTGGTGTAGGCCTTAATTGTTCCCAGTCAACTGGTAGTGACTGGTAGTGACTGGTGGTGACTGGTGGTGACTGGTAGTGACTGGTGGTGACTGGTGGTGACTGGTGGTGACTGGTGGTGACTGGTGGAAGTGTGTGTGTTTGGATGCCTGACTGCCTGTTTTTTTTTGTGGTGCTGGTGGCTGCTGGCCCAAAGTCAGTATATGACTGTACTGTATTTGGTGAATGGATCTCATCCCGTGGCTTGTCAGTCATGGACAGTTAGCCTCGCTGCCTCTAAATCAGCTGAAAGGTTGGATGTGTCTGTACCCCAGAGGATCAAGAGGGGAGTGTCTTCATTAGGGCTGGATGTGGGCCCATTTACGGCAGACCAGACCAGACCAGACCAAACCAGACCAAACCAGACCAAACCAGACCAGACCAGACCAAAGCAGACCAGACCAAATCAAACCATTGAGGTGTAACTACCCGAGTAATGATAGTGTTCCTGAAAAGACTCCATTTTGATTTCATTGCCAATTGACCCTAATGTTTTATGTATGCAATTTAGCAGACCCCTTTTATCCAACGTGTCTTAACCCGCGCATGCATACTGGTAAGGGAATGGAACCCATGATCCTGGTGTTGGAATGCCTTGCTCTAGCAACTGACCGGAATCTAACACGGAGTGCCTATCATTAGTGTTCACCCCCCCACTTGGATTTTTAACTTTTTATTGTGTTACAAAGTGGGATTAAAATGGATTTAATTGTAAGATGAATGAAATATAAAACGCTAATATACTGTACCTTGATTAGATAAGTATTCAACCTCATGTGTCAATACGTGTTAAAAACATGTACTGGGAGTCTTTCTGGGTAAGTGTCCAAGAGCTTTCAACACCTGGATTGTGCAACATTTGCCCATTTTTATTTTCAAAAGTATTCACGCTCTGTCAAGGGGTTGGGGATCATGGCTAGACTGACACTTCCAAATCTTAGATTTTCAAGCAGATTTAAGCCAGTCGTCACTCAGAAACATTCTTGGTAAGCAACTCCAGTGTACATTTAGCCTTATGTTTTAGGTTATTGTCCTGTTCAAAGGTCAATTGATCTCCCAGTGTCTGGTGTAAAGCAGACTGAAGCAGGTTTTCATCTGGGGTTTTTACCTGTGCTCCGTCCAGTTTAGCTCCGTCCAGTTTCTTTTTATCCTAAAAAACTCACCAGTCTTACCGATGTCAAACATACCCATAACATGATGCAGCCACCACCATGTTTGAAAATATGAAGCCAAAGTGGGACACTTGTAGCTGTTTTAAAATCACCAATGGTCTCATGGTAACATCCACTAGCAGTTGAATTCCAGAAGGACGACTGTATCTTTGATGTGTCTGGGTGGTTTAAAATATATTATCCACAGAATAATTATTAACTTGACCATGCTTAAAGAGATATTCAATGTCTGATTTGTTACTGTTACTCATCTACTAATCACAGCCCTTCTTTGTGAGGCTTTCGAAAAGCTCCTTGGTCTTAGTAGTTGAATCTGTGCTTGAAATTCAATAAGAATAAATCAAGTCAAATGTATTTATATAGCCCTTCGTACATCAGCTGATATCTCAAAGTGCTGTACAGAAACCCAGCCTAAAACCCCAAACAGCAAGCAATGCAGGTGTAGAAGCACGGTGGCTAGGAAAAACTCCCTAGAAAGGCCAAAACCTAGGAAGAAACCTAGAGAGGAACCTAGGAAGAAACCTAGAGAGGAACCAGGCTATGAGGGGTGGCCAGTCCTCTTCTGGCTGTGCCGGGTGGAGATTATAACAGAACATGGCCAAGATGTTCAAATGTTATAATACACATGACACTTTTATCCAAAGTGACTAGCAGTCATGTGTTGATACATTTTACGTATGGGTGGACCCAGGAATCAAACCCACTGCCCTGGCGTTAACAAGCGCCATGCTCTATCAACTGAGCTACAAATTCAATACTTGACTGAGGGGCCTTACAGAATGATGTTGTGTATGTATCCTGTTATTTCACCCAGAGTGAGTCCATGTCATTTATTTTCTGATTTGTGAAGCCACATTTTACTCCTAAACTAATGTAGGCTTGCTTTAATATTTCAGTTATTACATTTTAATTCATTTGTAAAAGTTTGTAGGGTTCCCTTTTCACTTTGACATTATGGAGTATTTTGTGTAGATCAATGAACCCCCCCCCCAAAAAAAAAAAACATAATTAAAATCTACTTCAAGTGGGGTGAATACTTATGACACTCACTGTATGTATGAGAGCATCTCAGACGGTGTACGTCTGTTGTTCTCACTTCCAGGAATCCAGGCATCTTTGACATCATGAGACTATCAGTCAATATCCAAAGGGAATATGGAAGACCTCAACAAGCTACTGTAGATTCAGTTGCTTGTTGACAGACAGATACAGTGTTAGACTCCATGTCTCTCCTCTGAAAAGATCAACAGAAATGTGATTTCTTCAACACTTTTCCTGAAGCGTTGAACATTCAGGCTAAGACTCACGTTCAAATTAAACATCTATGCTAAAATAAAGGACACGAACCTACACACTGTATAACGTGGTTCATACAAGTGGTAACTTTTATTTCAATTTTGTCAAAGACAAAAAGATAGATTGCTACAGTGCTAATGCTCATGAATTGTCACACAGTATTTTTATTTTGTGGGGAGGGGACCACGTTCAAGTTGTCATTTCTGTGGAGTCAGAAAGTTGTCCTAAAGAGCAACTGAAGAGACACATAACACTGATAGATTAGCTTAGCGTCACAACTGACTTCACATCAATGAAGGTGGAAATCAAGAAACACACAACCAGTTTTAAACAATGACATCTTACAGGTACACAGAACACGCACGCACGCACACACACACGCACGCACACACACACGTATTCACACACACACGTACACACACACACACACACACACACACACACACACACACACACAAATCAAAGTACAGTCTCTCCAGTTATTTTGACTGAGAACAACAAACTCACACTAATAATATATTTACATTGTAAATCTACAGACACAATAAGGGTACATTATACGTACAAAAATCGGAAATATCTAAAAATATACAATTATTATATACAGCTCAAGTATTCACCCTGTCACTCCTACTATATTTATAGATAGATATATTCATTTTGAATTTGACAGAATGTACATCAACATCTACAGAGTAAATATACAGGAAAAAGGGGACGTTAGGGGATTTTACAATTTGATGTTAAATGGTTCGTCTTCTAGGCCAGGAGAAACTGTAACCACCAATGAATACTGTTTTCTCTAAACAGAATCTACAAACTTTAGCTACTTTTAGCCACCGCTAGCTGACAATCAATGGAAGTGAATGGTACAAACTTTAGCTACCTTTAGCCACCGCTAGCTAACAATCAATGGAAGTGAATGGTACAAATTTTAGCTACCTTTAGCCATCGCTAGCTAACAATCAATGGCAGTGAATGGTGCATCTAGACTTCTACCAGGGTGAGGAACCAGCTAACATCAAGTTGTAGAATCCTAAACTTCCCCATTAACTACTGTAGTTCAATATATTGATCTTTCACAGAATAAAGCATATTATCACTGTTATATAAATACACTATCACTGTAATTTGAGAGAAATTGAGATAGTCTACACAGGATTAATGTATTGTACAAGGCAGTATTGAGACAGTGATAATACATACAGGCCCTGGAATTGACATTACATTACCTCAGTACGTGATTTAGGGAACTTAACGCGAATGAATTTTTAGGCAAATGAATGATTAAAGGTCATGTGCAATATACACCTTCTAGTCTCTGTCCACTTTGTCTCCTTTTAGACTGTATGTTTCTCTCTCTCTCTCAATCTCTCACTCACTCTCAATCTCTCTCTCTGGGTCTTTCTCTCTCTCTCTTTCCCTCATCTCTCTTGCTCTCTCTCTCTACTTCTTTCTCTCCTAGTCTCTTTCTCCCACTCTCTTCTTCTCTCTCTTTACCTCCTATCTCTCTCTCTTTTTCCTCCCTCCCTCCTTGGCCTCCTTCCATCAATAATAGTTCAAGTGATTCTAGCTCTCTAATTGGTAATAATTTCCTCTATGACCTTTTAGTATAATTCATTCATGAACCATGTTAGTCTGTTTAAGTGCTATACAATCCGTAACTTTTTTTTAAAAGGAGAAAGAGTTTAGGTTTCCTGTGTTTACGTCCCAAATGCACTATATAGGGAAAAGAATTCCATTTGGCATACAACCTGTGAGTTTCTGCCGTACACATTAGCCCATACACGTACTGTAGCCTGTATGGGTATGTAGCTAAGTGATCTGTTTGCTCGGCTTCCAACATGACCATTTAGTCCCTAGCAACCTGCGGCTGTGATCCACCAGTCAATACAACGCTATGAGTAAGTGCTGTGCTCTATTTGCTGGTAACAATGCAATAATCTATTCTGCTATCTCACTTCCTTTGTGCTTCCACAGGGGTGCTTCCACAGGTGTGCTTCCACAGGTGTGCTTCCACAGGTGTGCTTCCACAGGTGTGCGCTTTACTGCTGTGCTTTACTGCTGTGCTTTACTGCTGTGCTTTACTGGAATCTATAGAGGCGTTCTCTGTTTGTGCCTGGACTTTATATCCTGTGCTGGGTATTGTGTATTGGATTGGCTGCTACCATTAGAGATCTATCACTCCTAGGGGTTGAAACATTTCCCAAAATTCCCAGGTTTTCCCGAAATACTGGTTGAAAGATTCCCTGGAATGAAGTGAAGAAAAACCAGGGAATAAAGGAATCCTCCAAACTGTATTCTGGGAAAAAACCTGGTGGAATTTTGTTCAAGTTGCAACCCTGAGACAAGACAAGCTCTGTCACTGGTGTTCTGTTTGATCAGTGCATGGTGTTCAACTCCAGGGTCTCTACCTGCGGTACAGTGTCCACGTGGCTGGGACTATGTGCTATGTACTACATAACGTCTCCATAAAGACGACTTTAACAGAAGGCTAACAGACAGACACAGAGATGCTGTTCAGGCAACGGCAACAGGTTGGTCAAAGCCTGTAACAAACATTATAAACCATATCTGGGTCTCAGTCACTTAAAAATCTGTTCTCTCGTCATTTTCTTTCCTTCATCTGAACTGTTTAGAAAAGCACTTGGCCCGGATTCAATCTGTATCGCTGAAGTATCGAAGCAGATCTGAGTTAAAAGTTAATTAAATAAAGTAATTTCCAATTGAGCCGAGATACATGTATGCAGTGTTTACCGTGAATGCAGTGTTTACCGTGAATGCAGCGTTTACCGTTAATGCAGCGTTTACCGTGAATGCAGCGTTTACCGTGAATGCAGCGTTTACCGTGAATGCAGCGTTTACCGTGAATGCAGTGTTTACCGTGAATGCAGCGTTTACCGTGAATGCAGCGTTTACCGTGAATGCAGCGTTTACCGTGAATGCAGTGTTTACCGTGAATGCAGTGTTTACCGTGAATGCAGTGTTTACCGTGAATGCAGTGTTTACCGTGAATGCAGTGTTTACCATGAATGCAGTGTTTACCGTGAATGCAGTGTTTACCGTGAATGCAGCGTTTACCGTGAATGCAGCGTTTACCGTGAATGCGGGAACATTGTCTTTCAATTTCAATCAAGCTATAAAGTGAATGTTCCGCGCTACGTGAAGGCAGTGATTCAGCTTGTATCCAGTCTTTCCCCCTCCATGCCCCCCTCCAGTCCCCCCCTCCAGCCCCCTCCAGCCCCCTCCTAGTCATTTCTTTCAGATCAGAGTAATGAAGTAGAGGAGCCAAGGAGAGTAGGCAAGGAGAGGATGGATGTTTTTTTAGAAGAGCTACAGTGTGCTCTGTGTGTATCATCACTGTCTTCAGGGTGAGGCAGGAAACACACAGATACTGTCAGGAACTCCTCTGGTGGCCAACAGTGTCACCATGTGGTTCACGTCTGCTATTGCATCCCAAAAAAAAAAACGAGTTTCATTTTGTACACGACATTACACACGACATTATATCCACATAATAGTTATTATTTAGACAAATCTCACACTATCATACAAATATTTCAACCATGAAAATAAAATATATATATATTTTTTCAAACTTGACAATTCACAGAAATAAAATCTATTATTAGTGCCATTGATTGATCAGAGTGCTTATCGAAGAAGATAATTTGAGGAATGTACAATATTAATTAACCTTACATTTCCCATTGATCAATTTTTGACGGTCAACAGCCATCCCCTGGGTACATATTTATATTTCTAATACTGGGGTCACCTGGGCTGTCTGCAGAGCACACACAATGCCTGGTGATCAAACGCTAGCTGCTTGGCTTATCTGAGCACAGATGAATCATGCTGCCTTCTAGGACTGGATTAAAATGGGGGCCCTCTTCATCTAGTCTATGATAGATGAGGACTGCCATCAACATCCGTAGTGGCTCTGCTCTGTTTGGTTTCATAGGGGACTTGTTTTGTTTGGTTCAGTGGTTCAGTGGGATTTTAGGGGCGACGTGGGGGTTTAGGGGCGAAGTGGGGGTTTAGGGGCAACATGGGATTTTAGGGCCGACATGGGGTTTTAGGGGCGACATGGGGTTTAGGGGAGAAGTGGGGTAGAATGACACTACTGCTCTGTGTTAAGGCTTAGATATGGGGGGCTGTTCTTTACAGCTAGGTGAACAGTAGAGAGGGGGCTGTTCTTTACAGCTAGGTGAACAGTAGAGAGAGGGGGCTGTTCTTTACAGCTAGGTGAACAGTAGAGAGAGAGGGGGCTGTTCTTTACAGCTAGGTGAACAGTAGAGAGAGGGGGCTGTTCTTTACAGCAGGTGAACAGTAGAGAGGGGGGCTGTTCTTTACAGCTAGGTGAACAGTAGAGAGAGGGGGGCTGTTCTTTACAGCTAGGTGAACAGTAGAGAGGGGGGCTGTTCTTTACAGCTAGGTGAACAGTAGAGAGAGAAGGGGGCTGTTCTTTACAGCTAGGTGAACAGTAGAGAGAGGGGGCTGTTCTTTACAGCTATGTGAACAGTAGAGAGAGGGGGCTGTTCTTTACAGCTAGGTGAACAGTAGAGAGAGGGGGCTGTTCTTTACAGCTAGGTGAACAGTAGAGAGAGGGGGCTGTTCTTTACAGCTATGTGAACAGTAGAGAGAGGGGGCTGTTCTTTACAGCTAGGTGAACAGTAGAGAGGGGTGGGGGCTGATCTTTACAGCTAGGTGAACAGTAGAGAGAGGGGGCTGTTCTTTACAGCTAGGTGAACAGTAGAGAGAGAGGGGGGTGTTCTTTACAGCTAGGTGAACAGTAGAGAGAGGGGGCTGTTCTTTACAGCTAGGTGAACAGTAGAGAGAGAGGGGGCTGTTCTTTACAGCTAGGTGAACAGTAGAGAGAGGGGGCTGTTCTTTACAGCTAGGTGAACAGTAGAGAGAGGGGGCTGTTCTTTACAGCTAGGTGAACAGTAGAGAGAGGGGGCTGTTCTTTACAGCTAGGTGAACAGTAGAGAGAGGGGGCTGTTCTTTACAGCTAGGTGAACAGTAGAGAGAGGGGGCTGTTCTTTACAGCTAGGTGAACAGTAGAGAGAGGGGGGCTGTTCTTTACAGCTAGGTGAACAGTAGAGAGAGGGGCTGTTCTTTACAGCTAGGTGAACAGTAGAGAGAGGGGGCTGTTCTTTACAGCTAGGTGAACAGTAGAGAGAGGGGGCTGTTCTTTACAGCTAGGTGAACAGTAGAGAGAGGGGGCTGGCTAGGTGAACAGTAGAGAGAGGGGGGGGGGCTGTTCTTTACAGCTAGGTGAACAGTAGAGAGAGAGGGGGCTGTTCTTTACAGCTAGGTGAACAGTAGAGAGAGAGGGGGCTGTTCTTTACAGCTAGGTGAACAGTAGAGAGAGGGGGGTATGTTCTTTAGAGCTAGGTGAACAGTAGAGAGAGGGGGCTGTTCTTTACAGCTAGGTGAACAGTAGAGAGAGGGGGGGGGGCTGTTCTTTACAGCTAGGTGAACAGTAGAGAGAGGGGGCTGTTCTTTACAGCTAGGTGAACAGTAGAGAGAGGGGGGCTGTTCTTTACAGCTAGGTGAACAGTAGAGAGAGAGGGGGCTGTTCTTTACAGCTAGGTGAACAGTAGAGAGAGAGAGGGGGCTGTTCTTTACAGCTAGGTGAACAGTAGAGAGAGGGGGGGCTGTTCTTTACAGCTAGGTGAACAGTAGAGAGAGGGGGCTGTTCTTTACAGCTAGGTGAACAGTAGAGAGGGGGCTGTTCTTTACAGCTAGGTGAACAGTAGAGAGAGGGGGCTGTTCTTTACAGCTAGGTGAACAGTAGAGAGAGAGGGGCTGTTCTTTACAGCTAGGTGAACAGTAGAGAGAGAGGGGGCTGTTCTTTACAGCTAGGTGAACAGTAGAGAGAGAGGGGGCTGTTCTTTACAGCTAGGAGAACAGTAGAGAGAGAGGGGGCTGTTCTTTACAGCTAGGTGAACAGTAGAGAGAGAGGGGCTGTTCTTTACAGCTAGGTGAACAGTAGAGAGAGAGGGGGCTGTTCTTTACAGCTAGGTGAACAGTAGAGAGGGGGCTGTTCTTTACAACTAGGTGAACAGTAGAGAGAGGGGGCTGTTCTTTACAACTAGGTGAACAGTAGAGAGAGGGGGTGGGGGCTGTTCTTTACAGCTAGGTGAACAGTAGAGAGAGAGGGGGCTGTTCTTTACAGCTAGGTGAACAGTAGAGAGAGGGTGGGGGCTGTTCTTTACAGCTAGGTGAACAGTAGAGAGAGGGGGGGGCTGATCTTTACAGCTAGGTGAACAGTAGAGAAAGGGGGCTGTTCTTTACAGCTAGGTGAACAGTAGAGAGAGGGGGTCTGTTCTTTAGAGCTAGGTGAACAGTAGAGAGAGGGGGCTGTTCTTTACAGCTAGGTGAACAGTAGAGAGAGGGGGCTGTTCTTTACAGCTAGGTGAACAGTAGAGAGAGGGGGTCTGTTCTTTACAGCTAGGTGAACAGTAGAGAGAGGGGGGTCTGTTCTTTACAGCTAGGTGAACAGTAGAGAGAGGGGGGCTGTTCTTTACAGCTAGGTGAACAGTAGAGAGAGGGGGCTGTTCTTTACAGCTAGGTGAACAGTAGAGATTGGGGGCTGTTCTTTACAGCTAGGTGAACAGTAGAGAGAGGGGGCTGTTCTTTACAGCTAGGTGAACAGTAGAGAGAGGGGGGGCTGTTCTTTACAGCTAGGTGAACAGTAGAGAGAGGGGGGCTGTTCTTTACAGCTAGGTGAACAGTAGAGAGGGGGAGGGGGCTGATCTTTACAACTAGGTGAACAGTAGAGAGAGGGGGCTGTTCTTTACAGCTAGGTGAACAGTAGAGAGAGGGGGCTGTTCTTTACAGCTAGGTGAACAGTAGAGAGAGGGGGGGTGTTCTTTACAGCTAGGTGAACAGTAGAGAGAGGGGGCTGTTCTTTACAGCTAGGTGAACAGTAGAGAGAGGGGGCTGTTCTTTACAGCTAGGTGAACAGTAGAGAGGGGGGCTGTTCTTTACTGCTAGGTGAACAGTAGAGAGAGAGGGGGCTGTTCTTTACAGCTAGGTGAACAGTAGAGAGAGGGGCTGTTCTTTACAGCTAGGTGAACAGTAGAGAGAGGGGGCTGTTCTTTACAACTAGGTGAACAGTAGAGAGAGGGGGCTGTTCTTTACAGCTAGGTGAACAGTAGAGAGAGAGGGGGCTGTTCTTTACAGCTAGGTGAACAGTAGAGAGAGGGGGGGGTGTTCTTTACAGCTAGGTGAACAGTAGAGAGAGGGGAGGGGGCTGATCTTTACAACTAGGTGAACAGTAGAGAGAGGGGGCTGTTCTTTACAGCTAGGTGAACAGTAGAGAGAGGGGGCTGTTCTTTAGAGCTAGGTTAACAGTAGAGGGGGGCTGTTCTTTACAGCTAGGTGAACAGTAGAGAGAGGGGGATGTTCTTTACAGCTAGGTGAACAGTAGAGAGAGGGGGCTGTTCTTTACAGCTAGGTGAACAGTAGAGAGAGGGGGCTGTTCTTTACAGCTAGGTTAACAGTAGAGAGGGGGCTGTTCTTTACAGCTAGGTGAACAGTAGAGAGGGGGCTGTTCTTTACAGCTAGGTGAACAGTAGAGAGAGGGGGCTGTTCTTTACAGCTAGGTGAACAGTAGAGAGAGGGGGCTGTTCTTTACAGCAGGTGAACAGTAGAGAGAGGGGGCTGTTCTTTACAGCTAGGTGAACAGTAGAGAGAGGGGGCTGTTCTTTACAGCTAGGTGAACAGTAGAGAGAGGGGGCTGTTCTTTACAGCTAGGTGAACAGTAGAGAGAGGGGGCTGTTCTTTACGGCTAGGTGAACAGTAGAGAGAGGGGGCTGTTCTTTACAGCTAGGTGAACAGTAGAGAGAGAGGGGTCTGTTCTTTACAGCTAGGTGAACAGTAGAGAGAGGGGCTGTTCTTTACAGCTAGGTGAACAGTAGAGAGAGGGGGCTGTTCTTTACAGCTAGGTGAACAGTAGAGAGAGGGGGCTGTTCTTTACAGCTAGGTGAACAGTAGAGAGAGGGGTGGGGGCTGATCTTTACAACTAGGTTGAACAGTAGAGAGAGGGGCTGTTCTTTACAGCTAAGTGAACAGTAGAGAGAGGGGTGGGGGCTGATCTTTACAACTAGGTGAACAGTAGAGAGAGGGGGCTGTTCTTTACAGCTATGTGAACAGTAGAGAGAGGGGGCTGTTCTTTACAGCTAGGTGAACAGTAGAGAGAGAGGGGGCTGTTCTTTACAGGAGGTGAACAGTAGAGAGAGGGGGCTGTTCTTTACAGCTAGGTGAACAGTAGAGAGAGGGGGCTGTTCTTTACAGCTAGGTGAACAGTAGAGAGAGGGGGCTGTTCTTTACAGCTAGGTGAACAGTAGAGAGAGAGGGGGCTGTTCTTTACAGCTAGGTGAACAGTAGAGAGGGGGGGCTGTTCTTTACAGCTAGGTGAACAGTAGAGAGAGGGGGCTGTTCTTTACAGCTAGGTGAACAGTAGAGAGAGAAGGGGGCTGTTCTTTACAGCTAGGTGAACAGTAGAGAGAGGGGGGCTGTTCTTTACAGCTATGTGAACAGTAGAGAGAGGGGGCTGTTCTTTACAGCTAGGTGAACAGTAGAGAGAGGGGGCTGTTCTTTACAGCTAGGTGAACAGTAGAGAGAGGGGGCTGTTCTTTACAGCTCGGTGAACAGTAGAGAGATAGGGGGTGTTCTTTACAGCTAGGTGAACAGTCAGAGGGGGCTGTTCTTTACAGCTAGGTGAACAATAGAGAGAGGGGGCTGTTCTTTACAGCTAGGTGAACAGTAGAGAGAGGGGGCTGTTCTTTACAGCTAGGTGTACAGTAAGAGAGAGGGGCTGTTCTTTACAGCCAGGTGAACAGTAGAGAGAGGGGGCTGTTCTTTATAGCTAGGTGAACAGAGAGAGAGGGGGCTGTTCTTTACAGCTAGGTGAACAGTAGAGAGAGGGGGCTGTTCTTTACAACTAGGTGAACAGTAGAGAGAGGGGGTGGGGCTGTTCTTTACAGCTAGGTGAACAGTAGAGAGAGAGGGGGTTGTTCTTTACAACTAGGTGAACAGTAGAGAGAGAGCGGGGGCTGTTCTTTACAGCTAGGTGAACAGTAGAGAGGGGGTCTGTTCTTTAGAGCTAGGTGAACAGTAGAGAGGGGGGCTGTTCTTTACAGCTAGGTGAACAGTAGAGAGATTGGGGGCTGTTCTTTACAGCTAGGTGAACAGTACAGAGAGGGGGCTGTTCTTTACAGCTAGGTGAACAGTAGAGAGAGGGGGCTGTTCTTTACAGCTAGGTGAACAGTAGAGAGAGAGGGGGCTGTTCTTTACAGCCAGGTGAACAGTAGAGAGAGAGGGGGCTGTTCTTTACAGCTAGGTGAACAGTAGAGAGAGAGGGGGCTGTTCTTTACAGCTAGGTGAACAGTAGAGAGGGGGCTGTTCTTTACAGCTAGGTGAACAGTAGAGAGAGAGGGGGCTGTTCTTTACAGCTAGGTGAACAGTAGAGAGAGGGGGCTGTTCTTTACAGCTAGGTGAACAGTAGAGAGAGGGGTGGGGGCTGTTCTTTACAACTAGGTGAACAGTAGAGAGAGAGGGGGCTGTTCTTTACAACTAGGTGAACAGTAGAGAGAGAGGGGGCTGTTCTTTACAACTAGGTGAACAGTAGAGAGAGAGGGGGCTGTTCTTTACAACTAGGTGAACAGTAGAGAGAGGGGTGGGGGCTGTTCTTTACAGCTAGGTGAATAGTAGAGAGAGAGGGGGCTGTTCTTTACAGCTTGGTGAACAGTAGAGAGAGGGGTGGGGCTGTTCTTTACAGCTAGGTGAACAGTAGAGAGGGGGTGGGGGCTGATCTTTACAACTAGGTGAACAGTAGAGAAAGGGGGCTGTTCTTTACAGCTAGGTGAACAGTAGAGAGAGGGGGTCTGTTCTTTAGAGCTAGGTGAACAGTAGAGAGAGGGGGCTGTTCTTTACAGCTAGGTGAACAGTAGAGAGGGGGGTCTGTTCTTTACAGCTAGGTGAACAGTAGAGAGAGGGGGTCTGTTCTTTACAGCTAGGTGAACAGTAGAGAGGGGGGTCTGTTCTTTACAGCTAGGTGAACAGTAGAGAGGGGGGGCTGTTCTTTACAGCTAGGTGAACAGTAGAGAGGGGGGCTGTTCTTTACAGCTAGGTGAACAGTAGAGAGATTGGGGGGGCTGTTCTTTACAGCTAGGTGAACAGTAGAGAGAGGGGGCTGTTCTTTACAGCTAGGTGAACAGTAGAGAGAGGGGAGGCTGTTCTTTACAGCTAGGTGAACAGTAGAGAGAGGGGGCTGTTCTTTACAGCTAGGTGAACAGTAGAGAGGGGGGGTGGGGGCTGATCTTTACAACTAGGTGAACAGAGAGAGGGGGCTGTTCTTTACAGCTAGGTGAACAGTAGAGAGAGGGGGCTGTTCTTTACAGCTAGGTGAACAGTAGAGAGAGGGGGGTGTTCTTTACAGCTAGGTGAACAGTAGAGAGAGGGGGCTGTTCTTTACAGCTAGGTGAACAGTAGAGAGAGGGGGCTGTTCTTTACAGCTAGGTGAACAGTAGAGAGAGGGGGGCTGTTCTTTACAGCTAGGTGAACAGTAGAGAGAGGGGGCTGTTCTTTACAGCTAGGTGAACAGTAGAGAGGGGGGGCTGTTCTTTACAGCTAGGTGAACAGTAGAGAGAGGGGGCTGTTCTTTACAACTAGGTGAACAGTAGAGAGAGGGGGTGGGGGCTGTTCTTTACAGCTAGGTGAACAGTAGAGAGGGGGGCTGTTCTTTACAGCTAGGTGAACAGTAGAGAGAGGGGGTGGGGGTGTTCTTTACAGCTAGGTGAACAGTAGAGAGAGGGGGTGGGGGCTGATCTTTACAACTAGGTGAACAGTAGAGAGAGGGGGGATGTTCTTTACAGCTAGGTGAACAGTAGAGAGAGGGGGCTGTTCTTTACAGCTAGGTGAACAGTAGAGAGAGGGGAGGGCTGTTCTTTACAGCTAGGTGAACAGTAGAGAGAGGGGGCTGTTCTTTACAGCTAGGTGAACAGTAGAGAGGTTGGCTGTTCTTTACAGCAGGTGAACAGTAGAGAGAGAGGGGCTGTTCTTTACAGCTAGGTGAACAGTAGAGAGAGAGGGGCTGTTCTTTACAGCTAGGTGAACAGTAGAGAGAGGGGGGCTGTTCTTTACAGCTAGGTGAACAGTAGAGAGAGGGGGCTGTTCTTTACAGCTAGGTGAACAGTAGAGAGAGAGGGGGGATGTTCTTTACAGCTAGGTGAACAGTAGAGAGAGGGGGCTGTTCTTTACAGCTAGGTGAACAGTAGAGAGACTGTTCTTTACAGCTAGGTGAACAGTAGAGAGAGAGGGGATGTTCTTTACAGCTAGGTGAACAGTAGAGAGAGAGGGGGCTGTTCTTTACAGCTAGGAGAACAGTAGAGAGAGGGGGGCTGTTCTTTACAGCTAGGTGAACAGTAGAGAGAGGGGGGCTGTTCTTTACAGCTAGGTGAACAGTAGAGAGAGGGGGCTGTTCTTTACAGCTAGGTGAACAGTAGAGAGAGGGGGGCTGTTCTTTACAGCTAGGTGAACAGTAGAGAGAGGGGGACTGTTCTTTACAGCTAGGTGAACAGTAGAGAGAGGGGGGCTGTTCTTTACAGCTAGGTTAACAATAGAGAGAGGGGGGCTGTTCTTTACAGCTAGGTGAACAGTAGAGAGAGGGGGGGCTGTTCTTTACAACTAGGTGAACAGTAAACCTTCGTCTTCAGGCTAAACCTTCCTCTCCTAACATTTAGGTTTACATGTCAATATAATGATTTCTATGTCTCACAATACATTGTAAATAACGTAAAGATAGAAGGCGATCCATTTTACTGGATGGGTACAATAGCTCACATTTAAGAGTTAAGGTACGACGCTGTAGAAGACTGGTTTACTACTGAGGATGCGTCACAAATGGCACCCTATCCCCTATATATAGTGCACTACTTCTGACCAGAGTCCTATGGACCCCTCTTCCCTATATAGTGTGCTACTGTTGACCAGAGTCCTATGGACCCCTATTCCCTATATAGTGCACTACTGTTGCCCAGAGTCCTATGGACCCCTATTCCCTATATATAGTGTGCTACTGTTGACCAGAGTCCTATGGACCCCTCTTCCCTATATAGTGCACTACTGTTGCCCAGAGTCCTATGGACCCCTATTCCCTATATAGTGTGCTACTGTTGACCAGAGTCCTATGGACCCCTATCCCCTATATATAGTGTGCTACTGTTGACCAGAGTCCTATGGACCCCTCTTCCCTATATAGTGCACTACTGTTGCCCAGAGTCCTATGGACCCCTATTCCCTATATAGTGCACTACTTTTGACCAGAGTCCTATGGACCCCTCTTCCCTATATAGTGTGCTACTGTTGACCAGAGTCCTATAGACCCCTCTTCCCTATATAGTGCACTACTTTTGACCAGAGTCCTGTGGACCCCTCTTCCCTATATAGTGCACTACTTTTGACCAGAGTCCTATGGACCCCTCTTCCCTATATAGTGTGCTACTGTTGACCAGAGTCCTATGGACCCCTCTTCCCTATATAGTGTGCTACTTTTGACCAGAGTCCTATGGACCCCTCTTCCCTATATAGTGTGCTACTGTTGACCAGAGTCCTATGGACCCCTCTTCCCTATATAGTGTGCTACTTTTGACCAGAGTCCTATGGACCCCTCTTCCCTATATAGTGCACTACTTTTGACTAGAGTCCTATGGACCCCTCTTCCCTATATAGTGCACTACTTTTGACTAGAGTCCTATGGACCCCTCTTCCCTATATAGTGCACTACTTTTGACTAGAGTCCTATGGACCCCTCTTCCCTATATAGTGCACTACTTTTGACTAGAGTCCTATGGACCCCTCTTCCCTATATAGTGCACTACTTTTGACTAGAGTCCTATGGACCCATCTTCCCTATATAGTGCACTACTTTTGACTAGAGTCCTATGGACCCATCTTCCCTATATAGTGCACTACTTTAGACTAGAGTCCTATTCCCTATATAGTGCACTACTTTTGACCAGAGCCCTATTCCCTATATAGTGCACTACTTTTGACCAGAGCCCTATTCCCTATATAGTGCGCTACTTTTGACCAGAGCCCTATTCCCTATATAGTGCACTACTTTAGATCAAAGTCCTATGGACCCCTATTCCCTATATAGTGCACTACTTTTGACTAGAGCCCTATGGACCCCTCTTCCCTATATAGTGCACTACTTTAGACCAGAGCCCTATTCCCTATATAGTGCACTACTTTTGACCAGAGTCCTATGGACCCCTCTTCCCTATATAGTGCACTACTTTTGACTAGAGCCCTATGGACCCCTCTTCCCTATATTGTGCACTACTTTTGACTAGAGTCCTATGGACCCCTCTTCCCTATATAGTACACTACTTTTGACCAGAGCCCTATTCCCTATATAGTGCACTACTATAGACCAGAGCCCTATTCCCTATATAGTGCACTACTTTAGACCAGAGTCCTATGGACCCCTATTCCCTATATAGTGTGCTACTTTAGACCAGAGCCCATAGGATTCCATTCAGGATGCACCCCGGTCAGATTTCCACTAAGAGGGTCTGTAAAGATTGTTTCATGTGATAAAAGTGAGAGAAGAAAGTGATGCTTGGTGAAGTGGAAAATGCTGTGTGCTAGTCTGAATCCCCTTCTACTCTATGGGATATAATCCTCTTCTATGGAATGAAGAAAGGACTTTAAGAGCTTCCTGAGATAACACAGCTCCTTCCATCGCCCAAAATAAACCCACAAGGTCTATGATCAGTGTGGCCGTCGTATTGCAGTGTTTGACTTTAACACAGTTACACCAAAACACACCGTACCTCTTAACCACATTACCTGGAGAAGAAGAGATCCTAATTATTATGGATGGAGAGATGCTGTTCTGTAATGGAGGAATGAAGTGGAGGGGGTTAGGTTACACTGAAACCTCGTCAGTCACTCTGTCTCTGTCTCTCTCTCCGTCTCTCTCCGTCTCTCTCCTCTCTCTCTGTCTGTCTGTCTGTCTGTCTGTCTGTCTGTCTGTCTGTCTGTCTGTCGTCTGTCTGTCTGTCTGTCTGTCTGTCTGTCTGTCTGTCTGTCTGTCTGTCTCTCTCTCTTTCTCTCTCTCTCTCTCTCTCTCTCTCTCTCTCTCTCTCTGGATGGGTTTTCTTGAGTTGTGTTTGATAGATAGGGTGTCTTGTGCTTCAGTCAGTCAGATCAATCATAGTTCGGACTCTGGCGAATTAATATTCTGATAACCCGTCTTGGTCGGTGTCCCGGTACCATATCCAGCCGTGTTGGTCATCTCCTGGGCTCCGCCGGGCCCCAGGTAGGGGCGGTGAGAAGGCATGGGCGAGGGGCTGGGGCTGGGGGTGCCTTTACCGAGGATGAAGCGAGACTCGTTCTCCTCCTCTAGGCCAGAGAGTTCCTTGGTCATGCCTTTACGGTAGGAGACGGACAGCTTGTTGGAGCCGTCAGAGAGCAGGTTGAAGTGGCGCGCGATGAAGACGCAGGGGAGAGGAAGCATGGCGGCGATGATGAGGGAGTAGGCCACGCCCAGAGCCCACGGAGGATAGGAGAGGAACTTCTCCGATGCCTGGGGGGGGGGGCAAGAGGAAGGAGAGTGTGAGTGAATGTATTAAATAATTAAACATACATGTACTATCTAAACAATCATTAAACTGGCAGGAAAGTCTTAGAACAGAACATTTGAAAAGCAAATGCACATCTGAAATACAAAGCAGATAGTAAGACAGAGGATGAAAAAGAGAACGAGACAGAGAAGCTACCACGAGAGAGATGATTCACTGACCAGTTCCTCCACCCAGGCGTTGTACCCTGCAGGACTGACGGCCATCTCTATCACCGTGGCAACGATGAGCACGGTGAGACAGGCAGGAGACACGTACTTCCACATATAGAAATAGAAAGAGTAGGGTCTGAAACCCAACATGTCCTCTAGGTCCTGCATGAACCTGAGAGAGAGAGAGAGAGAGAGAGAGAGAGAGAGAGAGAGAGAGAGAGAGAGGAAAGAGAGAGAGGAAAGGGAGAGGGGAGAGAGGGGAGAGGGAGAGATAGAAAGGGGAGGAGAGAGGAGAGAGGGGGAGGGGGAGAGAGAGAGAGAGAGAGAGAGAGAGAGGGAAAGAGAGGGAAAGAGAGAGAGGGGGGAGGGGGAGAGGGAGAGATAGAAAGGGGGGGGAGAGAGGAGAGAGGGGGGAGGAGAGAGAGAGAGAGAGAGAGAGGGAAAGAGAGGGAAAGAGAGAGAGGGGGAGGGGGAGGGGGAGAGGGGGAGATAGAAAGGGGAGGAGAGAGGAGAGAGGGGGAAGGGGAGGAGAGAGGAGAGAGGGGGGAGTGGGAGAGGGAGAGAGAGAGAGAGAGAGAGAGAGAGAGAGAGAGGGAAAGAGAGGGAAAGAGAGAGAGGGGGAGGGGGAGAGGGAGAGATAGAAAGGGGAGGAGAGAGGAGAGAGGGGGGGGGAGGGGAGAGGAGAGAGAGAGAGAGAGAGGGAAAGAGAGAGGGGGAGGGGGAGAGGGGCGAGAGGGGGAGGGGGAGAGGGAGAGATAGAAAGGGGAGGAGAGAGGAGAGAGGGGGAGGGGGAGGGGAGAGAGAGAGAGAGAGAGAGAGAGAGAGGGAAAGAGAGGGAAAGAGAGAGAGGGGGGAGGGGGAGAGGGAGAGATAGAAAGGGGGAGAGGGAGAGAGGGGAGGGGAGGGAGGGAGATTAAGGTGGGGAGAGAGGAGAGAGGGGGAGGGGGGAGGGAGATTAAGGTGGGGAGAGAGGAGAGAGGGGGGGGAGGGAGGGAGATTAAGGTGGGGAGAGAGGAGAGAGGGGGGGGGGAGGGAGGGAGATTAAGGTGGGGAGAGAGGAGAGAGGGGGAGGGGGAGAGGGAGATTAAGGTGGGGAGAGAGGAGAGAGGGGGAGGGGAGGGAGGGAGATTAAGGTGGGGAGAGAGGAGAGAGGGGGAGGGAGGGAGATTAAGGTGGGGAGAGAGGAGAGAGGGGGAGGGGAGGGAGGGAGATTAAGGTGGGGAGAGAGGAGAGAGGGGGAGGGGCGGGAGGGAGATTAAGGTGGGGAGAGAGGAGAGAGGGGGAGGGGGAGAGGGAGATTAAGGTGGGGAGAGAGGAGAGGGGGAGGGGAGGGAGGGAGATTAAGGTGGGGAGAGAGGAGAGAGAGGGGGAGGGGAGGGAGGGAGATTAAGGTGGGGAGAGAGGAGAGGGGGAGGGGAGGGAGGGAGATTAAGGTGAGGAAGAACAAAAACGAGTTTTGAACACATTCATCATGATACAAATCTACAAATCCATTTCTCCATGGCTGTAAAGTAATATGTAAGTGCCGTGTCATGTTATGTATCCAGTACCTCTTGGTGCCGTAGATCCAGGCGACAGATATATTCTCCAATATAACCACCACAGTGAGAGGCAGGCCAGCTGAGTAGTCATCAAACATGGTCACAAAGTAGTTCCCGGAGCGCTGGACGAACAGCAGGCCACAGAAGAACGCCACAATGCAACAACCAACTGAGAAGAGGAGGAGGAAGAGGAGGAAGAGGACAAAGAGAGAAGGAGGATGAAGAGGAAGAGGAGGAATAGAAGGAAGAGGAGGACGAGAGGAATAAGGAGGAAGAGGAGGAAGAGAGAATGATGAAGAAGGAGGAGGAAGAAAGAAGGAGGAGGAAGATGAGGAATAAGGAGTAATAAGGAGGAAGAAGAGGAAGAGAGAATGAGGAAGATTGAGGAGGAAGAAGAAGGAGGAGGAAGAGGAGGATATATGAATAATCAAACATACAGACCACAAAAGAAGGCTACGACGCAACAGCCCACTGAGAGAGGAAGGTCCACTCTTCATCAGATCCATTATCACTATTCACACTGCCCTAACACATCTGAACAAGAGGAACACCTATGTGAGAATGCTGTTCATTGACTACAGTTCAGTACTCAACATTATTGTTTCCCTCTAAGGTCATCACCAAGCTCAGAGCCCTGGGTCTGGACACCACCCTCTGCAACTGGATCATGGACCTCCTGACGGGCCGACCACAGGCTGTGAGGATTGGGAACAACACTTCCTTCACACTCTTGATACAGGACATCAACTCTTAATACAGGACATCGGACGACATCAACTCCGTCATTAAGTTTGCTGACGACACTACGGTTATAGGCCTGCTAACCAACAATGATGAGTCATAGGGAGGAGGTAAGTGAACTGGCATTCTGGTGCCAGGACAACAACCTCTCCCTTGGTTGTTGACTTCAGGAAGTAAGGGAATACCCCCCTGAAGTGGACAAAAATGAATGGGAAGTCATTGGCATCGGACAAACCATATACACATTGGCCAATACCACCCAATTCGGCGTTGATTCATGCAAAGTGTATTGCAACTGCCATATGGCGATTGCCTATTGTAACACTTTAAAAATTCAACAGGTGGCGAATTCGCTCCACCATGGTTTTTCATATTGGAAATGTCACCCAAGTCAACATCCAAAAGCAACATTTTGAAAAAATGATTTTTTTGTCAAAAACTTATCACCCCTTAAAAAGTGCTTTCTGGACCGTTTTCGAAATTCTTTCGATTTTTTTGTCAATTACACATGTGTAAGAACTGTATGAATATACTTTTGTCCAATTTTATCATCATATTTTTTTTTTTTTTTTTTTTACATGGGCATAAGTAATATGTTTTGTCCATTTTCAATATGATTTCATAGGAAGTCAAAAGTCAAAAGTCAAAAATGTCAAAATTTTGTAAAAAACTTCACACACCCTTAAAAAGTGCTTTCTGGACCGTTTTTGTAATTTTGTGTCAATTACACACGTATAAGAACTGTATCAACATACTTTAGTTGTATTTTACCATATGAAATTTGACATGCTCAAAAATGCAAAATTGACTGGCCTGATGATGAACACAGGATGGCCGAGCAGTGATAGTTGTTCCTTTCCATCACTCGTTGTGTTGATTTCATCATGTCCATTTGGTGATGTTTTTCACATACAATCATATTGCAAGTGCACGTGCATTTGCAATATGGTTCAATGGGCATTTACCATATGAAATTTGACATGCTCAAAAATCCTGCAGAAATGCAAAATTGACTGGCCAGATGAACTCGGGATGGCCTGGCAGTGATAGTTGCTCCTTTCCATCGCTCGTTGTGTTGACTTCATCCTGTCCATTTTGTGATGTTTTTCACATACAATCATATTGCAAGTGCACGTGCATTTGCAATATGGTTCAATGGGCATTTACCATATGAAATTTGACATGCTCAAAAATGCAAAATTGACTGGCCTGATGAACACAGGATGGCCGAGCAGTGATAGTTGTTCCTTTCCATCACTCGTTGTGTTGATTTCATCATGTCCATTTGGTGGTGTTTTTTCACTATAGAATCATATTGCAAATGCACGTGCATTGTTGTGCAACTGGTAACCCAAAAATAAAAATATGGTTGTAAATGCATTTACCGGGACTCCTATTGTCCATGCCCGCTATGGGAGTACCCTACTACGGCCCTCTATCCATGGGGGCCGCCCGGAGTGCTTTATGGACTGTTTAAAATAGGCACCTGATAACCCAAAAATAAAAATATGGTTGTAAAATGTAAGCGAGCTACGGTCAAGCGGGATATCTCGT
This sequence comes from Oncorhynchus tshawytscha, assembly GCF_018296145.1. Lineage (NCBI taxonomy): Eukaryota > Metazoa > Chordata > Actinopteri > Salmoniformes > Salmonidae > Oncorhynchus > Oncorhynchus tshawytscha. The sequence continues at coordinate 81,385,079 of NC_056444.1, read as the reverse complement.
TGAACTCGGCACGGCCTAGGGTATATGGTAATGCCATTGCCTTCTCTCTGTGTCTTTAAGCACCGCACTTTGTCACTCCATCCTTGCTGTGTGTGTGTGTGAGAGCTTTTCTTTGACATCTGTTGGGAGAAATGACTGACTTACAGTTTATGGGGATTGCCTAATCACACATATGAAGTTTTGAAAAGATCTGACCTTTTTAACCCTTGGAAACTGCCACTATGACATCATTTAAGGCACTTCCGGTTGGCACAGGAAGCTATAAATAAACCCATATCCTGATTGGGGTATGCCTTTACAGAATCCTGAGTTTTAAGTCTTTACGTTAAGAACTGAGTTATTTACAGAGGGTTTAGTGAGTGTGTGTTATTTCAGAAAATCATAGAAAATCACAGAAATCTCGCAGAGCTCCGCAGCACACTTTAAAAAGATTCATAAGAACACCCTGCAACTGGATCTGTAACCGTTGAAAAAAAAAACACCTATCCGTGAACATCACCAATCTGTCATTGTACGATTTCTCTTCAAATGACGATAGATAAATGGCTGGTTCTTTTTTTATTGACACCGGAGGCTCCTTGACTTTGACATGAAGTGGAAAAATAATTTCTCTATTTTCATTTTGGACCTTTAATCCCAGATAAATGGCCATAACTCAAAAACCGTTGAGGCCTGGACGCCATCTTGTTCGGGGCCAACTGCCCATTATGCCAAACCTACGCTCACCGAGTTTCGGCTTCGAAATATTTTCCGTTTCGAGATAAGGCCCCGTCGTGAATCGTGATGTTTTGTCCGATAGCAATATGATTGCTTATGCCCCCTGTGGGATATTCTGGGACAGTGGAAAAATGACCAAAATCTTATTATTTTTGTGAAACGGAAACCGAATGTCCGACAAAGTTCATTTGATGACTTCCTGGTAGGTCCGGCCCTGCCGCTCGGCCCGACGCCGTCCGCGAATTTTACAAACGTTTTCGGACGTCTAGTAAGGGACCGTACATTTGCAATATGGACTTTCTCACTAACCATACGGCAAATGCCGAAATGTTCCCTTAAGGTATGTAGAGGAAGGAACATGGCCCAATCCTCATCAACAGGACTGCAGCAGAGAGAGTCAGTTCCTCAGCGTCCACATCACCGAGGACTTAACATGGACCAACACCACCATCCTCATCAACAGGACTGCAGTAGAGAGAGTCAGTTCCTCAGCGTCCACATCACCGAGGACTTAACATGGACCAACACCACCATCCTCATCAACAGGACTGCAGTAGAGAGAGTCAGTTCCTCAGCGTCCACATCACCGAGGACTTAACATGGAACAACACCTCCACAACTCTGGTCAAGAGGGCACAACAGCGCATCTACTTCCTAAAGGCGTCTGAAGAAATTCGGCATGCCATCCTCTCCAAAAACTACCGCTGCACTATCAAGAGCGTCCTGACCGGTTGCAACACAGCCTGGTACAGGAATTGCTCCGTCCACGACCCGAAAGGCCCATCCAGAGACCACAGGATGTTGGTGGCACTTTAATTGGGGAGGATGGGCTCATGGTAATTGCAGGAACCCCCCCCCCAACAGCCATTGGCTGATGCCAACAGACCTTTGACTAATGACTGATAAATAATCAATCTATCAATACCAATCAAACAACCAACCAATCAATAGAAGCCTCACCACAGAGGAACTCCTTGCGGATCTTGGGAAAGGCGTCCAGTACAGGTGTGGTGATCCCTGTCATGGTGCCGATCATGGACCCCAGCCCCAGGTTAATCAGCATGAAGAAGAACATGACAGACCAGAAGGGAGAGGCAGGGAAGTGGGTCATGGCCTCAGTGAAGGCAATGAAGGCCAGGCCTGTACCCTGCACTGCCTGGGGTAAGAGAGAGAGAGAGAGAGAGGTAGGTAGAGAGAGAGAGAGAGAGAGAGAGAGAGAGAGAGAGGTAGGGAGAGAGAGAGAGAGAGAGAGAGAGAGAGAGAGAGAGAGAGAGGTTGAGAGATAGAGAGAGGTAGGTAGGAGAGAGAGAGAGAGAGAGAGAGAGAGGTAGAGAGAGAGAGAGAGGTAGGTAGGAGAGAGAGAGAGAGAGAGAGAGAGAGAGAGAGAGAGAGGGAGAGAGAGAGAGGGAAAGAGATAGAGAGAGAGGGAAAGAGAGACAGAGAGAGAGAGGGAAAGAGATAGACAGAGAGAGAGAGAGAGAGAGAGAGAGAGAGAGAGAAACCAACAGAGATGTTTTATGTAGGGTAGAGTGGGGTAAGTTGAGCCATATTTTACATTCAGCATCACTCTGTCAAGCGGTATTCTTTCTAAAAGAGATATCTACATGTATTTCAGGATGTTTTTTTTATCCCTTGAAATAATCATGTAAACATGACAGTTTATTGTGCCAGTTTTGAAAACATTTGTCCAAAAAAAGTGGTCTCCTGGCACAATTTACGGGTATGGGGTAAGTTGAGCAGCGGTAAACTGAGCCTCAGGACAGGGTAAGATACGCCTTGAAATATTACCACTACCTTTTAAAAATCTATCTATCTTCATTTACCATAAACTACCAAAATAAAGAAAGTCGCATGCTCTATGTATAATCTCCCAGCAATTTAATGGGTATTTACCAACGTTTCAGCATCACTGTGCCTTCCCCATGTCCATTGGCTCAACTTACCCCATGCCCATTGGCTCAACTTACCCCATGGCCCATTGGCTCAACTTACCCCATGCCCATTGGCTCAACTTACCCCATGCCCATTGGCTCAACTTACCCCATGCCCATTGGCTCAACTTACCCCATGCCCATTGGCTCAACTTACCCCATGCCCATTGGCTCAACTTACCCCATGCCCATTGGCATGGCCAACTTACCCATGGCCATGGCTCAACTTACCCCATGCCCATTGGCTCAACTTACCCCATGGCCATTCATGGCCAATGGCTCAACTTACCCCATGGCCATTGGCTCAACCTCATGGCCAACCCCATGGCCATTGGCTCATACCCCATGGCCAACGGCTCATGGCCATTGGCTCAACTTACCCATGGCCATTGGCTCAACTTACCCCTGCCCATTGGCCAATGCCCATTGGCTCAACTTACCCCATGGCCATTGGCTCAACTTACCTCATGGCCAATGCCCATTGGCTCAACTTACCCCATGGCCATTGGCTCAACTTACCTCATGGCCAACGGCTCAACTTACCCCATGGCCATTGGCTCAACTTACCTCATGGCCATTGGCTCAACTTACCCCATGGCCATTGGCTCAACTTACCCCATGCCCATTGGCTCAACTTACCCCATGGCCATTGGCCCATTGGCTCAACTTACCCCATGCCCATTGGCTCAACTTACCCCATGCCCATTGGCTCAACTTACCCCATGCCCATTGGCTCAACTTACCTCATGGCCAACGGCTCAACTTACCCCATGCCCATTGGCTCAACTTACCCCATGGCCATTGGCTCAACTTACCTCATGGCCAACGGCTCAACTTACCCCATGGCCATTGGCTCAACTTACCTCATGGCCAACGGCTCAACTTACCCCATGGCCATTAGCTCAACTTACCCCATGGCCATTGGCTCAACTTACCTCATGGCCAACGGCTCAACTTACCCCATGGCCAACGGCTCAACTTACCCCATGGCCATTGGCTCAACTTACCTCATGGCCAACGGCTCAACTTACCTCATGGCCAACGGCTCAACTTACCCCATGGCCATTGGCTCAACTTACCCCATGGCCAACGGCTCAACTTACCTCATGGCCAACGGCTCAACTTACCCCATGGCCATTGGCTCAACTTACCCCGTGGCCAACATACCTTGTTGAGTTCATCCTCCAGTATACAGGGGTCCAGTCCTAGCTGATCGAAGCTGTCCTCCCTGACAGTCTTGATCACTCCATACATCTCCTGATAGTCCACAGCTGACAGGTGAGAGAAGTTGACGTGTGGAGGGATCAGCTCAAGACTCAACACACCTGACTTAAGGTAACCTAGGATCTTCTCTGCATTCCTGTAGACAGGAGGAGAGAGGAGAGGAGTGTAAGGTTAGTATTGAAAGAAGAACCTAATCTATTTTACAATGACAATATGCGATTGGTTATGCTATTTGAGTTTGATTAAATGATTTGAGTTTGGGTGAGTTCTCTGTTGACAAGATCGGAATTCAAACAAACACAGATTAACAATTAAAACAATTTTTTTTAAACACTTTACTTTGAAGTGTTTTTATACCTGAGCCAACATCTGCAGTGTTTACAGAGATCTCCATCTCAGCCAATGTCTGGTGGATTGTTTCTAAAAGTTTATTGCTGTGCCCAGGTCATTAGTCCTGCGTTGGATTGAATCTTGGCCTTTAAGCTTTTTAGAATTACTATGTACTGCAAAACAGACATAAATTGTCCCATAATGGATTCAAGCGTAAAGACAAGAGGAACGACTGAGCGGACAGCAGATTTACTCCAATGACACATAATAATAAATCAGGATTATGTAGCAGATTTACTCCAGCACAAACAGATCTGGGATCAGAAGACAGTACAAACAGATCTGGGATCAGAAGACAGCACAAACAAATCTGGGATCAGAAGACAGCACAAACAAATCTGGGATCAGAAGACAGTACAAACAGATCTGGGATCAGAAGACAGCACAAACAAATCTGGGATCAGAAGACAGCACAAACAATTCTGGGATCAGAAGATAGTACAAACAAATCTGGGATCAGAAGACAGCACAAACAAATCTGGGATCAGAAGACAGTACAAACAGGTCTGGGATCAGAAGACAGCAAAAATAGATCTGTGACCAGGCTAGATATACTCACTCCACAACACATTTCTCGTTCATGATGTTGGCCTTGAACCCCAGCACGGCGAACACCACCAGCGTAGCCAGGATGGAGGTGATGAAGTTGATGATAGAGACCAGCGCTGCGTCAAAGTGACAGTTGTTGTCCCGTTTGTTGTAGCTGGAGAAGGCTATGACCCCTCCGAACCCAAGGCCCAGAGCGAAGAACACCTGGGTGGCTGCCTCCCTCCAAACCTGGGGCTCCAGCATCTTTTCCAACTGGGGTTAAGATGTCAAAATAAAGTAGGTTTTATTGTCACGTACACCAGAAATGTGTTGTGTTACAGGGTCAGCCATAGTAGTACAGCGCCCCTGGAGGAAATCAGGGTGAAGTGACTTGCTCAAGGGCACATCAACAGATTTGTTCTTATGTTGTTGGCGCAGGTATTCAAACCAGCAACCTTTCAGTTACTGGTCCAACGCTCTAACCCCTAGGCTACCTGGCGCCTATTTGAGGTTAGAGGGCGGGGGGGTAGAGGGGGTAGAGGGGGCAAAGGTCAACAACTTAATGTTCCACACACAATCATTTCTGGCAAATGTCTACCTTCGGAGGAAAATTACATTATTACACATGAGTACCTCAGTCAGCCTTTAGAGGGCGCCAACAACCACGCGTTCATATTTTCAGTCGAAGTGTATACTGATGACACACAGTAAATGAAGGGTATGGTACAGTACAGTACAGAGGCTCTGAATCCATTCATTAATGACAGCTGAGTGTCCTTCATACAAAGCATATCCCTAATCCACTTTATAAATCGAGGATGAGGAACAAAATACCGCAGGACAAACACTGCACTGCGACTAGAGTTTCCTATCCCTACATAGAATCCGGTCCAGACAGACAAACAGACACGGCCATATCAGGAAACTGTCTCCTCTCAGTATGTGGGCTCTGTAACAATGCTCTCTTCTGTCTCCAGGCTGAGTCTGTGATGACATAACCGCGTGTTTGATACTGGGGTTAGCGTGTCAGACTGAGGTTAGCGTGTCAGACTGAGGTTAGCGTGTCAGACTGAGGTTAGCGTGTCAGACTGAGGTTAGCGTGTCAGACTGAGGTTAACGTGTCAGACTGAGGTTAACGTGTCAGACTGAGGTTAGCGTGTCAGACTGAGGTTAGCGTGTCAGACTGAGGTTAGCGTGTCAGACTGAGGTTAGCGTGTCAGACTGAGGTTAGCGTGTCAGACTGAGGTTAGCGTGTCAGACTGAGGTTAGCGTGTCAGACTGAGGTTAGCGTGTCAGACTGAGGTTAGCGTGTCAGACTGAGGTTAGCGTGTCAGACTGAGGTTAGCGTGTCAGACTGAGGTTAGCGTGTCAGACTGAGGTGTCAGACTGAGGTTAGCGTGTCAGACTGAGGTTAGCGTGTCAGACTGAGGTTAGCGTGTCAGACTCAGGTTAGCGTGTCAGACGTGTCAGACTGAGGTTAGCGTGTCAGACTGAGGTTAACGTGTCAGACTGAGGTTAGCGTGTCAGACTGAGGTTAGCGTGTCAGACTGAGGTTAGCGTGTCAGACTGAGGTTCAGCGTGTCAGACTGAGGTTAGCGTGTCAGACTGACTGAGGTTAGCGTGTCAGACTGAGGTTAGCGTGTCAGACGTGTCAGACTCAGGTTAGCGTGTCAGACTCAGGTTAGCGTGTCAGACTGAGGTTAGCGTGTCGTGTCGTGTCAGACTGAGGTTAGCGTGTCAGACTGAGGTTAGCGTGTCAGACTGAGGTTAGCGTGTCAGACTGAGGTTAGCGTGTCGTGTCAGACTGAGGTTAGCGTGTCAGCCTGAGGTTAGCGTGTCAGACTGAGGTTAGCGTGTCAGACTGAGGTTAACGTGTCAGACTGAGGTTAGCGTGTCAGACTGAGGTTAGCGTGTCAGACTGAGGTTAACGTGTCAGACTGAGGTTAACGTGTCAGACTGAGGTTAGCGTGTCAGACTGAGGTTAGCGTGTCAGACTGAGGTTAACGTGTCAGACTGAGGTTAGACTGAGGTTAGCGTGTCAGACAGAGGTTGAGCGTGTCAGACTGAGGTTAACGTGTCAGACTGAGGGTTCAGACGTGTCAGACTGAGGTTAGCGTGTCAGACTGAGGTTAGCGTGTCAGACTGAGGTTAGCGTGTCAGACTGAGGTTAGTGTGTCAGACTGAGGTTAGCATGTCAGACTGAGGTTAACGTGTCAGACTGAGGTTAACGTGTGTGTTATATTTTATAATGAATACATTAATCTTTGGGGCTGTAATTCTCAGAACCACAGATGAAGGATGGTGTGGTGTGTACCTTTGGAGTGTGTGAGTGTGTGTACCTTTGGAGTGTATGTGTGTACCTTTGGGGGTGTGTGTGTGTGTGTGTGTGTGTGTGTGTGTACCTTTTGAGTGTGTGAGTGTACCTTTGGAGTGTATGTGTGTACCTTTGGGGTGTGTGTGTGTGTGTGTGTGTGTGTGTGTGTGTGTGTGTGTGTGTGTGTGTGTGTGTGTGTGTGTGTGTGTGTGTGTGTGTGTACCTTTGGGGTGAACATGTGAGCGATGCCGTCAACAGATCCTTTGAGCATCAGGCCTCTGACGAGGAAACAGATCAACACCACGTAGGGGAAGAGAGAGCTGAAGTACATCACCTGAGGGGAGAGAACACACACGTACACACACACACACACACAAACTGTTATCATGAAGTATATGACCTGAGGGGGGTGACAGACAGAGGACGATACACACGTCACACTGTTACCATGGACACTACCACACTGTCGTAGTCTCACAGCGTAGAAGACGCGTGCACACTGTGGCGTGAACACACACACACGTACGCACACACACGCCATGTACAGTATGCACTATGTTGTGGTTGACACATCTGTGTAGTGTTCCCTAATGTAGAGAGGAATCCTTGAGGTTTTGACCGAGAGAAAGAGAGCGAGAGAGAGAGAGAGAAAGTAAGAGAGAGAGAGAGAGAAAGTAAGAGAGAGAGAGAGAGAGAGAGAGAGAGAGGGAGAGATTCTCTTCCTTAAGCATTTCTGCGAATGTCTTTGACCTTGCTACCCTAATGGGATTATGACAGAGTCCCATGTTTTAAAGTTTGCTTTCAAAATGGCACCCTATCTCCAATATAGTGCACTTCTTTCGACCAGGGCCACTGGAAACAGGTAGTGCACTATATAGAGAATAAGGTGCCATTAGGACCTCAGAGTGTGTCAGATCTTGGCAAAGTCTCTTAAATATTCCCCTATTCCACAATGTCTCTTATATATTCCCCTATTCCACAATGTATCGTATATATTCCCCTATTCCACAATGTCTCGTATATATTCCCCTATTCCACAATGTCTCGTATATATTCCCCTATTCCACAATGTCTCGTATATATTCCCCTATTCCACAATGTCTCGTATATATTCCCCTATTCCACAATATCTCGTATATATTCCCCTATTCCACAATGTCTCGTATATATTCCCCTATTCCACAATGTGGCTTGGATGTTGTGTTGTGATCATGAACTCATTGTTTGGACTGAGATGAATCCCAAATGAAGATGAATCCCAAATCCCAAACTTCAATCCCAAATGGCACCCTATGTCCTACATATTACACTATATAGGGAATAGGGCCCTGGTCTAAAGTAGTGCACTATATAGGGAATAGGGTGCCATTTGGGATGCAAAAACAGAGTTGTGAGCCATCTAACATACACTACATGACCAAAAGTATGTGGACATCTGCTCGTCGAACATCTCATTCCAAAATCATAAGCATTAAAATGGAGTTGGTCGCCCCCCTTGCTGCTATTACAGCTTGCAAAGCTTTCCACTCTCTGCCATCTATCTACCCACAGGGGTGGCAGGGTAGCCTAGTGGTTAGAGCGTTGGACTAGTAACCGGAAGGTTGCAAGTTCAAACCTCCGAGCTGACAAGGTACAAATCTGTTGTTCTGCCCCTGAACAGGCAGTTAACCCGCTGTCATTGAAAATAAGAATTTGTTCTTAACTGACTTGACTAGTTAAATAAAGGTTAAAAAAATTAAACATTGCTGCAGGAACTTGATTCTATTCAGCCCCAAGAGCATTAGTGAGGTTGTGCACTGATGTTGGGCGATTAGGCCCGGCTTGCAGTTGGCGGTCCAATTGATCCAAAAGGTGCTCATTGGAGTTGAGGTCAGGGCTCTGTGCAGGCCAGTAAAGTTCTTCCACAACAATCTCAACAAACCATTTCTGTTGTCATGCTGAAACAGGAAAGGCCTTCTTCAAATTGTTGCCACAAAGTTGGAAGCACAGAATCGTCTAGAATGTCATTGTATGCTGTAGCATTAAGATTTCCCTTCACTGGAACTAAGGGACCTAGCCCGAACCATGAAAAACAGCTCCAGACCATTATTCCTCCTCCACCAAACTTTACAGTTGTCACTCTACATTGGGGCATGTAACATTCTCCTGGCATCTGCCAAACCCAGATTCCTCTATTGGACTGCCAGATGGTGAAGCGTGATTCATCACTCCAGAGAACACGTTTCCACTGCTCCAGTCCAATGGCGGAGAGCTTTAAACCACTCCAGCTGACGCTTGGCATTGCGCATGGTTATCTTAGGCTTAGGCGTATGCGGCTGCTCGGACATGGAAACCCATTTCATGAAGTTCCTGACTAACAGTTCTTATGCTGACGTTGCTTCCAGAGGCAGTTTTGGAACTCTGTAGTGAGTGTTTCAACCGAGGACAGACTATTTTTACGCGCTATGCGCTTCAGCACTCAACGGTCCCTTTTTGTGAGCTTGTGTGTCCTACCACTTAGCGGCTGAGGCGTTGTTGTTACTAGATGTTTCCACTTCACACTAACAGCACTTACAGTTGACCAGGGCCGCTCTAGCAGGGAAGAAACCTGATGAACTGACTTGTTGGAAAGGTGGCATCCTATGATGGTGCCATGTTGAAAGTCACTTAGCTCCTCAGTAAGGCCATTCTATTGCCAACGTTTGTCTATGGAGATTGCATGGCGGTGGCTCGATTCTATACACCTGTCAGCAATGGGTGTGGCTGAAATGGCCCGAATCCACTCATTTGAAGGGGCTTCCACATACTGCTGTATATATAGTGTATTTTATAACCACACTGAGCCTAGTGGTCTCTTAAGACTAACCTCTTAAGACTTGCCTAGTTAAATAAAGGTTAAATCAAAAATAAAGACTAACCTCATACATTTTGCGTGCTTCTTTCTCCATAAACATAAGAAAATACACAAATAGTATTGAATCGTGATATGCTTAGCATTTTTAGCCTTTCTCAACATAAACTAGTTTAGCCAGTATAGTTTAGTGTAGTGTCATAGTTTAGCCAGTATAGTTTAGTGTAGTGTCATAGTTTAGCCAGTATAGTTTAGTGTAGTGTCATAGTTTAGCCAGTATAGTTTAGTATAGTGTCATAGTTTAGCCAGTATAAAACTCTTCATGAAAATCACTAGACGTATACACATGACAGGACACATATTTATACAGCGTGGAAGTTATTGAAAGTCTATAGGGAAAGTCTATAGGGAAAGTCTATAGGGAAATATCTGGATTTGAAACCGTAGAAACTCCAGCACACTAGTATTCTCTAACACTCCATAAGCAACTGAATAGATCTCTTGAGCCCTCAAAGAAGAAAGTTCAACAATACCAGTGTTTCTTTTTCAAGTAACCCCTCCCCCACAGAATCACGTGAATCACCCTGCACCTTTCCAGAGCCATATATACCTTCAGATAGTATATTTAAGCAATAAGGCACGAGGAGGTGTGGTATATAGCCAATTTCCCACAGCTAAGGGATATTCTTATGCAAGACGCAGAGTGCCTGGACACAGCCCTTAGCCGTGGTATATTGGCCATATATCACAGACCCCCGAGGTGCCTTATTGCTATTATAAACTGGTTACCAACGTAATTAGAGTTGTAAAAATAAATGTTTTGTCATACCTGTGGTATATGGTCTGATACACCACGGCTGTCAGCCAATCAGCATTCAGGGCTCAAACCACCCAGTTTATAAGCACATACTGTATGTACTATATGTACCGTTTAAGTCATTTAATCCTAGTAAAAATGACCTGTTTTAGGTCAGTTAGGATCAGTTGAAGTTTTTTTAATTTTATTTTACCTTTATTTAACTAGGCAAGTCAGTTAAGAACAAATTCTTATTTTCAATGACGGCCTAAGAACAGTGTGTTAACTGCCTGTTCAGGGGCAGAACGACAGATTTGTAACTTGTCAGCTGGGGGGTTTGAACTTGCAACCTTCCGGTTACTAGGCTAACCACTAGGCTACCCTGCCGCCCCTAGTAAAAATTACCTGTTTTAGGTCAGGTAGGATCACCACTTTATTTTAAGAATGTGAAATGTCAGAATAATATTAGAGAGAATGATTTTTTTAAGCTTCTATTTCTTTCATCACATTCCCAGTGGGTCAGAGGTTTACATGCACTCAATTAGTATTTGGTAGCATTGCCTTTAAATTGTTTAACTTGGGTCAAACGTTTCAGGTAGCCTTCCACAAGCTTTCCATGTTAAGTTGGGTGAAATTTGGCCCATTCCTCCTGATAGAGCTGGTGTAACTGAGTCAGGTTTGTAGGCCTCCTTGCTCGCACACGCTTTATCAGTTCTGCCCACAAATGTTCTATAGGATTGAGGTCAAGGCTTTGTGATGGCCACTCCAATAGCTTGACTTTGTTGTCCATAAGCCATTTTGCCACAACGTGGAAGTATGCTTGGGGTCATTGTCCATTTGGAAGACCCATTTGCGACCAAGCTTTAACTTCCTGACTGATGTCTTGAGATGTTGCTTCAATATATCCACATACTTTCCCCTCTTCATGATTCCATCTATTTTGTAAAGTGCACCAGTCCCTCCTGCAGCAGGAACCGCCACAACATGATGCCACCGCCCCAGTGCTTCACGGTTGGGATGGTGTTCTTCGGCTTGCAAGCCTCCCCTTTTTTCCTCCAAACATAACAATGGTCATTATGGCCAAACAGTTCTATTTTTGTTTAATCAGACCAGAGGACATTTCTCCAAAAAGTATGATCTTTGTCCTCAAGTGCAGTTGCAAACCAAAGTCTGGCTTTTTTTATGGCGGTTTTGGAGCAGTGGCTTCTCCCTTGCTGAGCGACCTTTCAGGTTATGTCGACATAGGACTTGTTTTACTGTGGATACAGATACTTTGTACCTGTTTCCTCCAGCATCTTCACAAGGTCATTTGCTGTTGTTCTGGGATTGATTTGAACTTTTCGCACCAAAGTACATTCATCTCTAGGAGACAGAACACGTCTCCTTCCTGAGCGGTATGAAGGTTGCGTGGTCCCATGGTGTTTATACTTGCGTACTACTGTTTGTACAGAACCTTCAGAACGTGGTACCTTCAGGCATTTGGAAATTGCTCTCAAGTATGAACCAGACTTGTGGAGGTCTACAATTTTTTTTTTCTGAGGTCTTGGCTGATTTCTTTTGATTTTCCCATGATGTCAAGCAAAGAGACACTGAGTTTGAAGGTAGGCCTTGAAATATATCCACAGGTACACCTCCAATTGACTCAAATGATGTCAATTAGCCTATCAGAAGCTTCTAAAGCCTTGACATTATATTCTGGAATTTTCCAAGCCGTTTAAAAGGCACAGTCAACTTTGTGTATGTAATGAGATTTAATGACTTCAACCTAAGTGTATGTAAACTTACGACTTCAACTGTACATATGTCTCGGCCTGTTACCTTCCCAGATGACTGAATACCCTTGATCACTGCCAGACAGACGATGAGCCAGGCGGCGAACAGGGACATGGTCATCTTCCAGTTGAGGCCTCCGCTATCCTCGATGGTGCTGGTGATGTTCAAGGTCTGCCGGTACCAGAAGTAGGTGGTGGCAGAAGACTTTTCACACTCCGGTTCGATTACTAGAAGAGGAGGGGAGAGGGGGGAAGAGAGAGGGGAGAGGTGAGAAGGGGAGTGTGGGGGAGGATGATGGGTAGAGGGGGAGGAGAGGAGAAGGGGAGAGGGGAAGATAAAGCGGGGGAGGAGAAAGGGAGAGGGGGAGGATATAAGTGAGAGGGAAGGAAAGAGGGGAGAGGCAGAGGAGAAAGAGAGAAGGGGATGAGATAGGTAGGAGAGAGGGGTGAGAGGGGGAGGAGAGAGGAGGACAAGGTTTGAGAAATGTGGAGTGAGAAATAGAATAGCTGTGAAATAGAGTGAAGTCTAAGATGGTGGTGAATCTGTCTGTCTGTCTGTCTGTCTGTCTGTCTGTCTGTCTGTCTGTCTGTCTGTCTGTCTGTCTGTCTGTCTGTCTGTCTGTCTGTCTGTCTGTCTGTCTGTCTGCTGATCTGAACTGGGTGGGATAGTCCTTAACTGATCTGAGAGAGCAGCTCTGATGCTGCATCATGTCAGAACATATGACCAAGTCTCTGTGAGTATTCAGCATACCCTGCAGCTGACAGCCGCCAAAGAGTGATGGCAGGCAGCCGCAGCACACAGTCAGTCAAGAGGTAGGAGGTAGGGAACCCTATGTTAGCCTTTAGCTCATCCACTCACCTCACATTAGCATTTACGTTAGCATGTTAGCATGTTAGTGTTAGTTGTCTGTACATTAGCATTTACGTTAGCATGTTAGCATGTTAGTGTTAGTTGTCTGTACATTAGCATTTACGTTAGCATGTTAGTATTAGTTGTCTGTACATTAGCATTTACGTTAGCATGTTAGTATTAGTTGTCTGTACATTAGCATTTACGTTAGCATGTTAGTGTTAGTTGTCTGTACATTAGCATTTACGTTAGCATGTTAGTATTAGATGTCTGTACATTAGCATTTACGTTAGCATGTTATTGTTAGTTGTCTGTGCATTAGCATTTACGTTAGCATGTTAGTGTTTTTAATTTTAATTTTAAAGGGGTGGATCAGCTTAATATTGCGGAAAGAAATCCATCAATGTAATTGTCTGCATCATTTCCAATCCCCCATATATTTTTTGGGGTAAATATATATATCCATACACGCATGCATACATACCTATATAGACTTTTTAAAAGAATATACCTTTATTATTATTCCCCGCAAACCCTACCACCGATCCCCCAATTGGAGTAAACTAATAAACACTTCGGCTTTTACCTTCAATTTATACATCTTACACACATTTTTACAGACACAGTCTATTTTACAATAGTTATATTTAGTTTGTTTTTAGTCCTTCCTCTATTTCTGATGTCCATCCGGTTTGATTCTATTTGTAACTGTGCTATTTCACAAAAGTTCTGAACCTATCTACATTTTACAGACCACGTATGTTTTACATTGGTTATCTTGTTAATATTCCCACCCTTCAGCTCCATTCAACCCCTCCCATTTATCTCTCAACACCATCCAGTCCCACCCTTCAGCTCCATTCAACCCCTCCCATCTGTCTCTCAACACCATCCAGTCCCACCCTTCAGCTCCATTCAACCCCTCCCATCTGTCTCTCAACACCATCCAGTCCCACCCTTCAGCTCCATTCAACCCCTCCCATCTGTCTCTCAACACCATCCAGTCCCACCCTTCAGCTCCATTCAACCCCTCCCATCTGTCTCTCAACACCATCCAGTCCCACCCTTCAACTCCATTCAACCCCTCCCATCTGTCTCTCAACACCATCCAGTCCCACCCTTCAGCTCCATTCAACCCCTCCCACCTGTCTCTCAACACCATCCAGTCTCTCAACATCCCAGTCCCACCCTTCAGCTCCATTCAACCCCTCCCATCTGTCTCTCAACACCATCAGTCCCACCCTTCAGCTCCATTCAACCCCTCCCATATGTCTCTCAACACCATCCAGTCCCACCTTTCAGCTCCATTCAACCCCTCCCATCTGTCTCTCAACACCATCCAGTCCCACCCTTCAGCTCCATTCAACCCCTCCCATATGTCTCTCAACACCATCCAGTCCCACCCTTCAGCTCCATTCAACCCCTCCCATATGTCTCTCAACACCATCCAGTCCCACCCTTCAGCTCCATTCAACCCCTCCCATCTGTCTCTCAACACCATCTAGTCCCACCCTTCAGCTCCATTCAACCCCTCCCATCGGTCTCTCAACATCATCCAGTCCCACCCTTCAGCTCCATTCAACCCCTCCCATCGGTCTCTCAACATCATCCAGTCCCACCCTTCAGCTCCATTCAACCCCTCCCATCGGTCTCTCAACATCATCCAGTCCCACCCTTCAGCTCCATTCAACCCCTCCCATCGGTCTCTCAACATCATCCAGTCCCACCCTTCAGCTCCATTCAACCCCTCCCATCGGTCTCTCAACATCATCCAGTCCCACCCTTCAGCTCCATTCAACCCCTCCCATCGGTCTCTCAACATCATCCAGTCCCACCCTTCAGCTCCATTCAACCCTCCCACCTGTCTCTCAACACCATCCAGTCCCACCCTTCAGCTCCATTCAACCCCTCCCATCGGTCTCTCAACATCATCCAGTCCCACCCTTCAGCTCCATTCAACCCCTCCCATCTGTCTCTCAACACCATCCAGTCCCACCCTTCAGCTCCATTCAACCCCTCCCATATGTCTCTCAACACCATCCAGTCCCACCCTTCAGCTCCATTCAACCCCTCCCATCTGTCTCTCAACACCATCTAGTCCCACCCTTCAGCTCCATTCAACCCCTCCCATCTGTCTCTCAATACCATCCAGTCCCACCCTTCAGCTCCATTCAACCCCTCCCATCTGTCTCTCAACATCATCCAGTCCCACCCTTCAGCTCCATTCAACCCCTCCCATCTGTCTCTCAATACCATCCAGTCCCACCCTTCAGCTCCATTCAACCCCTCCCATCTGTCTCTCAACACCATCTAGTCCCACCCTTCAGCTCCATTCAACCCCTCCCATCTGTCTCTCAACATCATCCATATTGGATTTCTATTTGCCATATATTTTTCAACTGTGCTGTGATGCTTCACAAACGTACTGAACCTTTCTATTCTCATAGCTTGTATAGATTGTAAATTAAAAATTAAAAACATTTGCTAAAATAATTATTATATTATTGATTGAATGATTGACTATGGCTTTTCAAATCACCCAGTATTGCTGTCTGTAGTGTTAGTTCTGGGTAAATGTTGCAATTCTTCAGCCATTCCTGGACCTGTGACCAAAAAAACGAGCTACATATGGACAATACCAAAATAAATGATCTAACGACTCTGCCTCCTCACAGCAGAATCTGCAGAGCTGGAAAGATTGTATCCCCCATATATATAACATTCTATTCGTTGAAAGAATTTTGTACAGTAATTTAAATAGAAAAATTAGACCTTTTGCATCCGGCGTTGTTTTGCGTATCAATTCATAAACCATGTGCCATGGAATGGGTACATCCAAAATCTCTTCCCAACTCTTTTGCAATTTATATGGCACAGCTGTCAGTTTTTTGGTCCTTAAATGAAATTGGTATAAGTTTTTATTTATCACACTTTTCTTTAACCATTTACGGTCTTTAATACAGGGCCGACATACAAGTTCCTTACTTTTTTTCCTTTCTACTTGCCTCTTCCATTTTGTGGTAATGCTGCAATTAATTGGTTGTAATTTTGGGTGGAGCAGACATTTCCATATGTCTGTGTTAGCTGCATGTGTGACATAACTCCACCAGTCCTATTTATGATGTCATTCACTAAAATTATACCTTTTTTAAACATTTTGAAAAATACATTTTTTAAAAATCAATTAGTATATTTGAATTTAACCACAATATTTGTTGTATTATTTGTTCTGTCTTTTCAGGTGGATTAAACTGAAATTGCTACCAACTTTCTAAGGCTTGTTTAAAAAAATTAAGCTATTTTGGAGATGATTTCCTTTTCAACCAACCGAAAGTGAGCAGGTGTAATCTGAATAAAGGGAAAAGGCCCTTCTTGAACATAGGGTGAGACATTCCTACCAATTTACTAGAGAACTAGCTTTTGATGAACCAGTTTGGATTTAAAAGGCCCTTTTCATTTTAGTTCAAATAAAACGGAATATTATGTTAGTGTTAGTTTTGTACATTAGCATTTGAGCTGATGCCTGTACATTAGCATTAGCATTTAGTTGTCGTACATTAGCATGTTAGTGTTAGTTGTCTGTACATTAGCATTTACGTTAGCATGTTAGTATTAGTTGTCTGTACATTTTGAGAGTATTTTGTGTTTTGTACTCACTGGCTTGGCTTCCATTGACCACCCTGATGGGGCACTCTGCCCAGGGCAGCGGGTACTGGAAGGACTGGAAAAAGTAGAAGATACTCCAGCCGATGATCACGTTGTAGTACAGGCCCACGAAGCCACACACCTGGAGGGAGAGGGAGAGGGAGAGGGAGAGGGAGAGAGAGAGAGAGAGAGAGAGGAAGAGGAAGAACAATCCTTAGGTCTTCCTGAGAAACCTTTGTCATTACTCAACATACAAACATCTATTTTTAGTATTCAGGTGTTTTTATATTGTTCATTTGCTATATTGTGGGAAACCCATAGCAATTCAGAGCATCCAATCAACCAAAAGGGTGGTGTAGTCTAGGTTACACAAACACACGGCTTTCTGAGCCAACACGACACACAACACAACACACAAAGCTAAACAAGGCAACTCAATTGACATTCTGTAGGCTATACGAACAGGACCGCCCTCTCCTGTGTTCTCTGCTCAGACACTCGTGTAGCCCACAGCTGAAGTGCCTATGAATAATAGAGGTGTGTTCTTCCAGCAGTGTTCTAGCTGGTCGTCAGTGGTCGTATTTATAGCTTCTGGGCAGAGCTGAGCTCCTCGTGTTACATCCAGCCTGCCTCAGCCCTCACTGCCTCTGCCTCAGCCCTCTCTGCCTCTGCCTCAGCCCTCACTGCCTCTGCCTCGGCCCTCAATGCCTCTGCCTCAATGCCCTCACTGCCCTGCCTGCCTCAGCCCTCACTGCCTCTGCCTCAGCCCTCACTGCCTCTGCCTCAGCCCTCACTGCCTCTGCCTCAGCCCTCACTGCCTCTGCCTCAGCCCTCACTGCCTCTGCCCTCACTGCCTCTGCCTCAGCCCTCAGGGAGTACCAGGTAATTCATGGCTACATACAGAAAGTACCAGTAACGAGTCGATTTGCAAGAGGTAACTGAGGTAGCTATGTACATATAGGCAGAGATAAAGTCATTAGACAACAGGATAGATAATAAACAGTAGCAGCAGCTGGTAGCCACAGTCTTATGGCTTGGGGGTAGAAGCTGTTCAGGGTCCTGTTGGTTCCAGACTTGGTGCACTGGTACCGCTTGCAGTGCGGTAGCAGACAGAACAGTCTGGCTTGGGTGGCTGAAGTCTTTGACAATTTTTGGGGCATTCCTTTGACACCGCCTGGTATAGAAGACCTGGATGGCAGGGAGCTCGGCCCCAGTGTATCGCCTTACGGTCAGGTGCCTTGCAGTCGCCGTACCAATTGGTGATGCAGCCAGTCAATATGCTCTCAATGGTGCAGCTGTAGAACTTTTTGAGGATCTGAGTGCCCATGCCAAATCTTTTTCAGTCTCCTAAGGGGGAAGAGGCGCTGTCATGCCCTCTTCACAACTGTGTGGGTGTGTGTGGACCATGTTAATTCCTTAGTGATAAGGACACCAAGGAACTTGAGTGAGTGTGTGTGTGTGTGTCTCTCTCTCTGTCTGTCTGTGTGTGTGTGTGTGTGCGCGCATCTCACCATTAGACTGGAGACCCCGATGCCTCCTAGCTGAGGGTAAACGTAGTTCCACACACCAATGCTCCCACGCCGGATCCTCTGTCCCACCGCCAGCTCCAGAAAGAACAGAGGGATCCCAATGAGAATGAGGAGGATAAAGTAAGGGACCAGGTACGCACCTGAGAGAGGTGAGGAGGGAGAGAGAGATAGGGAGAGAGAGAGAGAGAGAGAGAGAGAGAGAGAGAGAGAGAGAGGAGAGAGAGAGAGAGAGGGGGAGAGAGGGAGAGAGAGCGAGAGAGGAGAGGAGAGAGGGGGAGAGAGCGAGAGGGAGAGAGAGGGGAGGAGAGAGGGAGAGAGAGGGGAGAGAGAGAGGGAGAGACAGAGGGAGAGAGAGAGAGAGAGAGAGAGAGAGAGAGAGAGAGCAAGAGAGGGAGAGAGGGGAGAGAGAGGAGAGAGGGAGAGAGAGGCAAGAGAGAGAGGGAGGAAGGGAGAGAGAGAGAGAGAGGAGAGGGAAAGAGAGAGAGAGGGAGAGGGAGAGAGAGAGAGAGAGAGAGGGAGAGAGAGAGAGAGAGAGAGAGAGAGGGAGAGAGAGAGAGAGAGAGGGGAGAGAGAGAGAGAGAGAGAGAGAGAGAGAGCAAGAGAGAGGAGGGAGAGAGAGAGGAGAGAGGGAGAGAGAGAGAGAGAGAGGAGAGAGAGGAGAGAGAGAGAGAGAGGAGAGAGAGAGAGAGAGAGAGAGAGAGGAGAGAGAGAGAGAGAGAGAGAGCAAGAGAGGGAGAGGGAGAGAGGAGAGAGAGAGAGAGAGAGAGAGAGAGAGAGGAGAGAGAGAGAGAGAGAGAGGGGAGAGAGAGAGAGAGAGAGAGAGGAGAGAGAGAGAGAGAGAGAGAGAGAGAGAGAGAGAGAGAGAGAGAGAGAGAGAGAGAGAGAGAGAGAGAGAGAGAGTCAATTACAATCTGTAAAGGTCAAACTTGAAACAGCCTTCTGGATGGAAGGAAAAGGCCAGCTCAGAAATGTCTCAGGCTAAACAAACAAAGCCAGACTACTTTTTCATGTCCTCTATTATTGGTCTCCCGTGTGGCGCAGTGGTCTAAGGCACTGCATCTCAGTGCTGGAGATGTCACAGACCCTGATTTGATTCCAGGCTGTATCGCAACTGGCTGTGATTGGGAGTCCCATAGTGTGGTGCACAACTGTCACAGCGTCATCTGGGTTAGGGTTTGGCTGGGGTAGGCCGTCATTGTAAATAAGAATTTGTTCTTAACTGACTTGCCTAGTTAAATAAAGGTTAAATAAAAAGATTCCTACTTCTGCAGCCTCACCACCTCCTGTCTCTCTCTGTCTTCCACTATAACTGTACCTCTTTTAGTTCCACTGAGCATCATCACCATCACTCACAATCTACAAGTCCAGTTGAGAGAGAAGACAATGTAGCGGCACAATGGTGACAGAGGATTTCAGCCGGATAGAACACACACACACACACACACACACACACACACACACACACACACACACACACACACACACACACACACACACACACACACACACACACACACACACACACACACACACACACACACACACACACACACACACGTTCCACAGCCTATTCACACACACACAAGAGAAACATCACAGAAGATCAGACAGTGAGATATGAAACCTAAGACACACACACACACACTGTGATGTTCCATTTATGGCCTATTCACTCCTTCAAAAGGGATGGAAACATCAGAGAAGATCGAGACTCCTTCATCAGGGATGGATGAGAACCTAAGGGGGGGGGCTCTCACTCTTCATCAGGGATGGATCCAGAACATGGGGGAGGCTCCATGACTCCTCCATCAGGGATGGATGAGACCTGGGGGGGGGGCTCCATGACTCCTCCTTCATCAGGGATGGATGAGAACTGGGGGGAGGCTCCATGACTACTCCATCAGGGATGAATGAGAGCAGGGATGAATGGGGAGGCTCCATGACTCCTTCATCAGGGATGGATGAGAACTGGGGGAGGCTCCATGACTACTCCATCAGGGATGGATGAGAGCGGGGGGGGGCATGTTGCATGGTACCATAGTATGACTGCTTCATTGTCCTCCAAGCACATGGTGTCACTGTCACATTACAGAGAAAATACATCTGCAGCATTTAAGCTAATATCGCTCTCATTTCCTGAATGCCAAGTGCAGTTTATTGCAGATAGCCTAATGCACTCAATTATGACTGAGTATCTGTTCACAGAGCTGACACAGTGCAGTGTTCAGGGTAGGACAGTATCCCAGTGGAGGGTAGTACTATGGTGTACTAGGGTACTATTGTAATAGGGTATACTAGGGTACTATAGTAATACGGTATACTAGGGTACTATAGTAATACGGTATACTGGGGTACTATAGTAATAAGGTATACTGGGGTACTATAGTACTAGGGTATACTAGGGTACTATAGTACTAGGGTATACTAGGGCACTATAGTACACTGGGGTACTATAGTACTAGGGTATATTAGGGTACTTTATTACTAGTATAGCCTAGGGCAGTATCCCAGTGGAGGGTATACTGGGGTACTATAGTAATAGGGTATACTAGGGTACTATAGTAATAGTGTATATTAGGGTACTATAGTACTATAGTACTAGTATAGCCTAGGGTACTTGTAACGGCTTTCTTCTATCTCCTCCTCGGACGAGGAGGTGTAGCAAGGATCGGACCAAAATGCAGCGTGGCTATTGCAATTCATGTTTATTAAATAATAAAGAACCACGAACTTACAAAAAACAATAAACGTAATGTGAAAACCGAAACAGCCCTATCTGGTGCAAACACAAAGACAGGAACAATCACCCACAAAATACACAGTGAAACCCAGGCTACCTAAATATGGTTCCCAATCAGAGACAACGAGAATCACCTGACTCTGATTGAGAACCTCAGGCAGCCATAGACTATGCTAGACACCCCTACTCAGCCACAATCCCAATACCTACTAAAACCCCCAATACCACAACACAACACAAAATAACCCCATGTCACACCCTGGCCTGACCAAATAAATATATAAACACAAAATACTAAGACCAGGGCGTGACAGTACTATAGTACTAGGGTATACTAGGGTACTATAGTACTAGTGTATACTAGGGTACAGTCACTACTAGGGTACTACAGTGCTATGCTTTATCTTGGCCAGGTCGCAGTTGCAAATGAGAACTTGTTCTCAACTAGCCTGCCTGGTTAAATAAAGGTGAAATTAAAATTAAATTTAAAATTTAAAATTTAAATACGGTGTACCTTTAAGGTGTAATTTTGTCCACAGACTCATTAGAATATATCAAGAGAACGGGTTCAGAATCTTATGTAGGGATCGATAACAGAAAGCTAAATATATGAATATTCGTCTTCTGTTCAGTACCAACAGGTGATCAAAAAATACACTGATCTTGTAGATTGTTCAGGTTTAGGAAAGTATTTATGAATCATTTAAAAAAAAATGGTTTGGAGAGCCTTTTATGCATGAAAAAAAAACAAAAAACTAAGGTTTGATTCATTCTGAAAATTACCATATTCAGTTCTTCAACCCATGGTACTATGGTACTAGGGTATACTAGAAGATTATACTAGAAGATTATACTAGAAGATTATACTAGAAGATTGGAAGATTAGTGTACATATAATTCTAATAGGTGGAATAGTGTGCAATTAGTAGGCTATACCCTCGTCTACTGCCTGCACTAACCATGGAACTGTGGGATGTCACAGACAAGTATTGCACCCTCAGTGAGGTTCAAACTGTAAACGGCACGGTCTGCACCCCACTCCGTAATGATTTTTATTATCATTTTATTATCCTATGGCAACATGTGATCCTGTCATGACTCCTACCGAAGGTTGCTCCTCTTCCTGTTCTGGTGGTCCTATACGTTTATTTGTAGATTGTCAACTGTTACTAATGATCTTCCGCAACAACCTCACACCCATGACACCCTGTTCGGGTGGCCCTATACGTTTATTTGTAGATTGTCAACTGTTACCAATGATCTTCCGCAACAACCTTACACCCATGACACCCTGTTCGGGTGGCCCTATACGTTTATTTGTAGATTGTCAACTGTTACTAATGATCTTCCGCAACAACCTCACACCCATGACACCCTGTTCGGGTGGCCCTATACGTTTATTTGTAGATTGTCAACTGTTACTAATGATCTTCCGCAACAACCTCACACCCATGACACCCTGTTCGGGTGGCCCTATACGTTTATTTGTAGATTGTCAACTGTTACTAATGATCTTCCGCAACAACCTCACACCCATGACACCCTGTTCGGGTGGCCCTATACGTTTATTTGTAGTTCGGGTGGCCCTATACGTTTATTTGTAGATTGTCAACTGTTACCAATGATCTTCCGCAACAACCTTACACCCATGACACCCTGTTCGGGTGGCCCTTACGTTTATTTGTAGATTGTCAACTGTTACTAATGATCTTCCCAACAACCTCACACCCATGACACCCTGTTCGGGTGGCCCTATACGTTTATTTGTAGATTGTCAACTGTTACTAATGATCTTCCGCAACAACCTCACACCCATGACATACGTTTATTTGTAGATTGTCAACTGTTACTAATGATCTTCCGCAACAACCTCACACCCATGACACCCTGTTCGGGTGGCCCTATACGTTTATTTGTAGATTGTCCTGTTACTAATGATCTTCCGCAACAACCTCACACCCATGACACCCTGTTCGGGTGGCCCTATACGTTTATTTGTAGATTGTCAACTGTTACTAATGATCTTCCGCAACAACCTCACACCCATGACACCCTGTTCGGGTGGCCCTATACGTTTATTTGTAGATTGTCAACTGTTACTAATGATCTTCCGCAACAACCTCACACCCATGACACCCTGTTCGGGTGGCCCTATACGTTTATTTGTAGATTGTCAACTGTTACTAATTACCTTCCGCAACAACCTCACACCCATGCTGGCGTTTACAGAGGAAGTAAATGAATGTAAAATAAACCATGTTATTAAATGGAATGATTATGTAGGCTACACCAACTGAAGGGAACTAACAGTTGGTCAGGGGCGGCAGGTAGCCTAGTGGTTAGCACGTAGGGCCAATAACCCGAAAGTTTACTGGATCGAATCCCTGAGTTGACAAGGTAAAAATCTGTCATTCTGCCCCTGAACAAGGCAGTTAACCCACTGTTCCCTGGTAGGCTGTCACTGTAAAATAAGAATTTGTTCTTAACTGACTTGCCTAGTTAAATAAAGGTTAAATTTAAACAATAAATTGGCAGTTGGTTATTAGGCCTACTGACGGGTGATACTGATAGTGAATAATATTCAACAGGAAACAGGAACCTCTCACACTGTCATTACCACCTGCTCTCCACTGTGTAGGAGTCCTGAGAGGCTGATCCTATGGCAACATGTGATCCTGTCATGACTCCTACCGAAGGTTGCTCCTCTTCCTGTTCGGGTGGCCCTCGGCGCTCGTCGTCACCAGCCCACTAGCTGCCACTGATCCCTTTCCCCCCTTTCTGTTTATTGGTTTCACCTGTGTTCATTTTAGGCTGATTGGTCTGGCTTTATTTACCAGCATTAAAAGGTATAGCTCTACTACGTTACAGATCCACAGCACATTAAGTCATGATAGAAGCATATTTTCCACCTGCTAAATTGGGTCCTGTCACCCAATATCAGCCATAAGAGCTGGAGGGTTATCGTTTACTATGTCTGAACCCTGATTGTGAACATCATCATTACTGTCATCATCATCATCCTCATCCTCATCATCATCATCATTATAACACAGTTCACTTAGGTCAAATAAAGATACACTGGGTTCTCCCCATTATTCCCCACCAGAGACAACAGTACTCAGAATCTCCAGTACCCACCTCCTCCATTCTTCTGACACAGGTAAGGGAACCTCCAGACATTGCCCAAGCCAACAGAAAACCCAACCTGGGCCAGGATATACTGCAGCTTGCTGTTCCAGGCCGGCCTCCCCTCCTCGTCCCCTGGAGAAGGCAGCAGGCCCTTGCCCATGGCTGGCTGGGCCCCAGGGCTGAGACCCATACTCATCCGGCTGCTCTTATAGTCCAGGGGCTCGGCCAGGGTCAGGAGGTCCGCCACTGACTCAGTGACTGGATCACTGTGAGGGAGTCCCAGGGTCACCTTGCTGTTCTTAAGCATGGTGACGGTGGGTGGTAGGAGTCTGACGGGTCAGAGGTCAGAGATGTTCAGAGGGTCGAATCCACAGAGATGTGAAGAAGGACGCAGTTGGGGTACGCTGCTTTGTCCAGAATCTGTGAAGAGAAAGGTTTAGAGATGGTTACTGAATAAACTGTGTTATCTACAAGACCAAGGTGAAAATATGTTATTTCTGTTGGCCACCATTTCGGTGTATCAGTGGAACATTGTATTACAAACCACAGTCAAATCTGAAACACATTAAAGCTGAGTCATGTTGGGTGACATTGGTGATCACCTGAGTTGCAGCCAATGTGGGCGTCTGTTAGTGTGATTACTGGCCTTGAGAATATTGTGTAAACAAAGAAAAAGAATCTAATTTGTCCACGTCATATATTATTTAGAAAAAACATGTGTTTAATGTGGAGGTGAGTCCATGTCTGGAGTTACTGCTACAGTTTAGATTTGAATATTTTGTGTGACCAAGCTGTCTATGAACACCATTCAGCTCGACTACAACAGCCATTCCAGCGCCTGCAGTGCCTCTCCGGTACCAGCTTTGAAAAAACATCCCAGTTGCCCAAATGAAAAGGCAGCTGAGCAGTTCTACTTCTGGTTGAATGAGCTGTATTGTCCAGGCTCTATCACAATAAGGCCATTTGCATAGAAAATCTGACTGGAAATCGTCTGAGTTCTACTCCGTGCGTAATTGATTGTAACGCTGCCTGGCTGGGTGGGTGCTGGCTGGCTGGGTGGGTGGGTGCTGGCTGGCTGGGTGGTGGCTGCCTGGCTGGCTGGGTGGGTGCTGGCTGGCTGGGTGGTGGCTGCCTGGCTGGCTGGGTGGGTGCTGGCTGGCTGGCTGGGTGGGTGCTGGCTGGCTGGCTGGCTGGGTGCTGGCTGGCTGGCTGGCTGGCTGGCTGTGCTGGCTGGCTGGCTGGCTGGCTAGCTGGCTGATTGACTGGCTAGCTGGCTGGCTGGCTGGCTGGCTGGCTGGCTGGCTAGCTGGCTGGCTGGCTAGCTGGCTGGCTGGCTGGCTGGGTGGGTGCTGGCTGGCTGGCTGCCTGGCTGGGTGGGTGCTGGCTGGCTGGGTGGGTGCTGCCTGGCTGGGTGGGTGGTGGCTGCCTGGCTGGCTGGCTGGCTGGCTGGCTGGCTGGCTGGCTGGCTAGCTGGCTGGCTGGCTGGCTGACTGACTGGGTGCTGGTCAGCCAGCCAGCCAGCCAGCCAGGGTCCTTCACTTTTCTTCCTCAGAGGACTGTTGGTTTAGCCCAACAGCTGATGGAGAAAGCCTGTGCTAAGTAGACTGAGTAGAGGACCAGCGCACGCAAGATTTGATCCTGAGTTCTGGCACCACGGCACACAGCTCTGGCACCACGGCAGACAGCTCTGGCACCACAACAGACAGCAGAATGAGTTCTGGCACCACGGCACACAGTTCTGGCACCACAACAGACAGTTCTGGCACCACGGCAGAAAGTTCTGGCACTACAGCTGACAGTTCTGTCACCACAACAACTGACAGCAGAATGAGTTCTGACACCACAACAGCTGACATCATACTGAGGTCTGGCACCACAACAGCAGACAACAGACAGTAGACAGGCAGTCCCAAGTGCAACAGAGGTGGAGCTGTGAAGCTTGTCTGAGACCTGAAAACGTGCGTTAGCTCCTCGGGCTAATGCCTAGGCTTTACTCAGCAGGCTAACACAGTCGAAGCCACACAATGTTTGAATGGGCTTAAATACTTTAAATTGACATTAAATACTTGACATTTAAACGAAACAGCCAATAATGGGACGACAAGAACATCAACGGATTAAAATGCCAAGCAACAACTAAGCCAAGAGATACGACCTCAGATGGGGCATATATCTTGAAAGTCATGTTATCAGACTTTGAGGTAAACTTTCTGAGCTGTTTCAGTGACTGCCTCTAAAGACATCACCTGTCGGACGGCAGTTTGATCTAAACGGAGGACATTGAAGCTGTGAGGGTCAAGAGACCAGCTAGACGACATAATTAAACGTAGTCTCTCATGTGCAGCAGGGAGGGAGTTCTCACTGAGATGGCCACCCAGAGACCAGTCCAACTGCACTCTGTCTGCACCTAACATCACATTCCTTAGCTAGAACAATCTCCTGCAGTCACGACATGCTGCTTTCACATACTCCTCAGTGGACTCCGTCAGTATTCAATAAAACATGGCCCATCCCTTGGTTCTCACACACTCAGTACTCAACACCTCTTGACCTCTTCCAGAGAATAGATATTAGAGACAAATCAAGACTTTGTCCCAAATGACATCCAAATCCATATATAGTGCACTACTTCTGACCCCAGTCCTATGGTCCCTGGTCAAAAGTAGTGCACTATATAGGGTGCCATTTGGGGACTTACACAATACTGTATGTATCTCTGAAGTCTACAGCACTTCATCACATAGTCATCAGTTTAGTGTCCATCTCACTGTGGCAGCCTATACACAGTACATTGTAATTGGTTTAAAAAAATTGTTGGTAATAGTTGGTAACAAAATGTTCAAAGTCTCCAAGAGATGTGCATCCCAAATGGCACTCTACCACTGCATACAATAACCTGCAAGTAGTCCCATACAGACATGTACTGACTGCAGGTCAGACAGATGAGATGAAGCTACACAGACAGCAAGTAGTCCCATAAAGACATGTACTGACTGCAGGTCAGTCAACTGAGATGAAGCTACACAGACAGCGAGTAGTCCCATAAAGACATGTACTGACTGCAGGTCAGTCAACTGAGATGAAGCTACACAGACAGCAAGTAGTCCCATAAAGACATGTACTGACTGCAGGTCAGTCAGCTGAGATGAAGCTACACAGACAGCGAGTAGTCCCATAAAGACATGTACTGACTGCAGGTCAGTCAACTGAGATGAAAGCAGCGTCTTATACACAGTAGTCCACATAAAGACATGTACTGACTGCAAGTAGTCCCATAAATGAACACAGACGGCAAGTAGTCCCATAAAGACATGTACTGACTGCAGGTCAGTCAACTGAGATGAAGCTACACAGACAGCGAGTAGCCCCATAAAGACATGTACTGACTTTAGGTCAGTCAACTGAGATGAAGCTACACAGACAGCGAGTAGTCCCATAAAGACATGTACTGACTACAGGTCAGTCAACTGAGATGAAGCTACACAGACAGCGAGTAGTCCCATAAAGACATGTACTGACTGCAGGTCAGTCAACTGAGATGAAGCTACACAGACAGCGAGTAGTCCCATACAGACATGTACTGACAGTAACATTGTTCTACATCTTACAATATTCTCAAGGATTTTGATGCATATAACCACTGCTAATACACCACACGGACTCAGATGCAGCTGCACATCGGTATTGGAATGAAAGAAACAGGCATAAGTTGTCGTCGGACACCGCGCACGAAGAGAGCAAAGGAACGGGGAAATCAAATAGTGAAGCCGGCGGCACCAGAGACAGGTTACTTTATAAATGTAAACCAATCCATACATTTTAAATACAATACTTGAGTTTTGAAAAGTTGAGACTTGTTCCACAGATTTTAGTGTGCTTTTATAGATTTGAGATTCCCAGTGTTCCTTATTGAGATTCCAGTATTTCTTATTGAGATTCCAGTGTTGTTTATTGATATTCCAGAGTTGTTTATTGAGATTCCAGAGTTGTTTATTGATATTCCATTGTTGTTTATTGAGATTCCAGAGTTGTTTATTGAGATTCCAGAGTTGTTTATTGAGATTCCAGTGTTGTTTATTGAGATTCCAGAGTTGTTTATTGAGATTCCAGTGTTGTTTATTGAGATTCCAGTGTTGTTTATTGAGATTCCAGAGTTGTTTATTGAGATTCCAGTGTTTCTTATTGAGATTCCAGTGTTGTTTATTGAGAATCCAGAGTTGTTTATTGAGATTCCAGTGTTGTTTATTGAGATTCCAGAGTTGTTTATTGAGATTCCAGTATTGCTGATTGAGATTCCAGTGTTGCTTAATGGCAAAATAACTTGTCTCCTATAATTTGACAGAATCTGGAAAATCAGAATCTGGAAAGTCAGTCCAAAAATAACTCTGCTGAAGAGAAGCAGCGTTTTGCAGGTGCTACTGAAGACATGATGTCTGATGTGGAGACAGAATCAGAGGAGACGGATGCCTTTTGAAGAACTTCCCCACCCTGACACTTCCTTGAGTTTGAGGACCTGATTGCATCAGCAGACCGGAGAAGAAGGGCCTTACGGGAAGAAAAAGCCCCTACCCAGAACATCTGATTATGCAATAGACCACAGTCAATCACATGCACCTTAAGAGACGATTTTCACTGACTCTTCACACCTGCTTCTCAACTAAATTTTTGCACCTACTCTCACTCACCAACCAACTTACATATTCACAGCTTGAACATCACCCTCTTCTTCTAAATATTCTTATAAATGTGTTGATAGTGTATTTTATTATAAATGTGTTGATATTTTGTATTTTCTTATAAATGTGAGGGTATTGTGTATTTTTTTAAATAAATGTGTTGATATGGTGTATTTTTTGATGAATGTGTATTGCACTGTTGAGGAGAGCTTGCAATATTAGTTTTGTTTTATTTCCTTACTTAGTTTGGTAAAAAAAAAAATCTTATGTTATACATAAAATGTTATATTATTTCCTTAGAGATATTTTATTTAATAATTTGTTTGACTTTTTAACACTTGTTATTTTCTTTGGGGGGGGGTTAATAATACTTAAAAAAATTTATTTATTAACTTTCTTGGCTTATCTTGTATACTTTATTTGCCAAATAAAATAATTATTTCATATTTTGTTCGGTTACAGTCTTATTCTAAAACCGATTAAATACATGTGTTCCTCATCAATGTACACACAATACCCCATAATGACAGAGTGAAAACAGGTACCTTATTTACATAAGTATTCAGACCTTTTGCTATATGACTCGAAATTGAGCTCAGGTGCATCCTGTTTCCATTGATCATCCTTGAGATGTTTTCTACAATTTGATTGGAGTTCACCTGTGGTAAATTCAAATGATTGGACATGATTTGGAAAGGCACACACCTGTTTATATAAGGTCCCACAGTTGACAGTGCATGTCAGAGCAAAAACCAAGCCATGAGGTCAAATGAATTGTCCAAAGAGCTCCGAGACAGGATTGTGTCGAGGCACAGACCTGGGGAAGGGTACCATAAAATGTCTGCAGCGTTGAAGGTCCCCAAGAACACAGTGGCCTTCATCATTTTTAAATTGAAGAAATTTGGAACTACCAAGATTCTTCCTAGAGCTGGCCGCCCGGGCAAATTGAGCAATCGGGGGAAAAGGGCCTTGGTCAGGAGGTGACCAAGTACGTGATGGTCACTCTGACAGAGCTCCAGAGTTCCTCTGTGGAGATGATAGAACCTTTGCAAAAATGTCCAAAAACATGTTTTTTCAATGTCATTATGGGGTATTGTGTGTAAATTGATGAGGAAAAAACACAATTTAATCAAGGTGTAATCATTAGTTCAACAGTTGCAAACAAGAGTTTCTATTGGGCAAATTCAGGTATGTTGATCCCCGTTTTGTTCCGTTTGCTTACGTTTAAGAATTTTTTCAACGGAATCAGCGGAATGAATACAACCCTGATCACCCGTTAACACAGTTCACTTTCATAGCAGCCATGTTGTATTCCTTCTCACATCAATGCGCTCTCCTCCTCTCACCTCTTCCCTTCACTTGTGGACTTCAATGCACAACACATCAGCTGTATGTGACCAGGCGAAAAAAAACTTTCGAAGCCAAACCGCTACACACAGCCTATGTTGTTCTCGCCATGTTAGCTAAAGGAACGTCATAGTCACCTAATAGAACTAACAAGTTAGTAAACTCACTACAATCATGCAGCAATGTTACAGTGTACAGTCAGTAAGCAGTTACACTGGCGGGCCCCGGTGGCAATAAATTAGGAATACCAAAGGTTTCCCTTGACTTGGAAGAGTTCCAGTGTTGTGTTGGATAGTCATAGCCAGCCAGCTAACATTTGAGCAGGATGTTTCATTAGGTTGAACTAGCTAGCTGCATTTGCTAGTGAAGTAAGTGAAACTGAAAGTGAAGAAATAAATACGAAATCTCTATCTCTATTTCTTTCAAGCTTCTCCTTCATTTTGGAAGAAATTAATTTGTTTAATAAAACTGTTAAACTATTGTCTTTCTCTCTCTTTGAGTCAACAACTCATCACATTTTATGAACTGCAGTGCTAGCTAGCTGTAGCTTATGCTTTCAGAACTAGATTCATTATCTGATCCTTCGATTGCGTGGACAACATGTCAGTTCATGCTGCAAGAGCTCTGATAGTTGTCTCTGGCCCCCTCCCAGTTAGGGGGAGTGATGAGCTCTACAGCAGAGTCTCACAACTCAATCGCTGGTTGAAAACTGTTTTCTGCCCCTCCCAAAAGATAGAATTTGTAGATAATTGGCCCTCTTTCTGGGACTCACCCACAAACAGGACCAAGCCTGACCTGCTGAGGAGTGACGGACTCCATCCTAGCTGGAGGGGTGCTCTCATCTTATCTACCAACATAGACAGGGCTCTAACTCCTCTAGCTCCACAATGAAATAGGGTGCAGGCCAGGCAGCAGGCTGTTAGCCAGCCTGCCAGCATAGTGGAGTCTGCCACTAGCACAGTCAGTGTAGTCAGCTCAGCTATCACCATTGAGACCGTGTCTGTGCCTCGACCTAGGTTGGGCAAAACTAAACATGGCGGTGTTCGCCTTAGCAATCTCACTAGGATAAAGACCACCTCCATTCCTGTCATTACTGAAAGAGATCATGATACCTCACATCTCAAAATAGGGCTACTTAATGTTAGATCCCTTACTTCAAAGGCAATTATAGTCAATGAACTAATCACTGATCATAATCTTGATGTGATTGGCCTGACTGAAACATGGCTTAAGCCTGATGAATTTACTGTTTTAAATGAGGCCTCACCTCCTGGCTACACTAGTGACCATATCCCCCGTGCATCCCGCAAAGGCAGAGGGGTTGCTAACATTTACGATAGCAAATTTCAATTTACAAAAAAAAAATGACGTTTTCGTCTTTTGAGCTTCTAGTCATGAAATCTATGCAGCCTACTCAATCACTTTTTATAGCTACTGTTTTACAGGCCTCCTGGGCCATATACAGCGTTTCTCACTGAGTTCCCTGAATTCCTATCGGACCTTGTAGTCATAGCAGATAATATTCTAATCTTTGGTGACTTTAATATTCACATGGAAAAGTCCACAGACCCACTCCAAAAGGCTTTCGGAGCCATCATCGACTCAGTGGGTTTTGTCCAACATGTCTCTGGACCCACTCACTGTCACAGTCATACGCTGGACCTAGTTTTGTCCCATGGAATAAATGTGGTGGATCTTAATGTTTTTCCTCATAATCCTGGACTATCGGACCACCATTTTATTACGTTTGCAATTGCAACAAATAATCTGCTCAGACCCCAACCAAGGAACATCAAAAGTCGTGCTATAAATTCACAGACAACACAAAGATTCCTTGATGCCCTTCCAGACTCCCTCTGCCTACCCAAGGACACCAGAGGACAAAAATCAGTTAACCACCTAACTGAGGATCTCAATTTAACCTTGCGCAATACCCTAGATGCAGTTGCACCCCTAAAAACTAAAAAAAAATTCTCATAAGAAACTAGCTCCCTGGTACACAGAAAATACCCGAGCTCTGAAGCAAGCTTCCAGAAAATTGGAACGGAAATGGCGCCACACCAAACTGGAAGTCTTCCGACTAGCTTGGAAAGACAGTACCGTGCAGTACCGAAGAGCCCTTACTGCTGCTCGATCATCCTATTTTTCTAACTTAATTGAGGAAAATAAGAACAATCCGAAATTCCTTTTTGATACTGTCGCAAAGCTAACTAAAAAGCAGCATTCCCCAAGAGAGGATGACTTTCACTTTAGCAGTGATAAATTCATGAACTTCTTTGAGGAAAAGATTATGATTATTAGAAAGCAAATTACGAACTCTTCTTTAAACCTGCGTATTCCTCCAAACCTCAGTTGTCCTGAGTCTGCACAACTCTGCCAGGACCTAGGATCAAGAGAGACGCTCAAGTGTTTTAGTACTATATCTCTTGACACAATGATGAAAATAATCATGGCCTCTAAACCTTCAAGCTGCATACTGGACCCTATTCCAACTAAACTACTGAAAGAGCTGCTTCCTGTGCTTGGCCCTCCTATGTTGAACATAATAAACGGCTCTCTATCCACTGGATGTGTACCAAACTCACAAAAAGTGGCAATAATAAAGCCTCTCTTGAAAAAGCCAAACCTTGACCCAGAAAATATAAAAAACTATCGGCCTATATCGAATCTTCCATTCCTCTCAAAAATTTTAGAGAAGGCTGTTGCTCAGCAACTCACTGCCTTCCTGAAGACAAACAATGTATACGAAATGCTTCAGTCTGGTTTTAGACCCCATCATAGCACTGAGACGGCACTTGTGAAGGTGGTAAATGACATTTTAATGGCATCGGACCGAGGCTCTGCATCTGTCCTCGTGCTCCTAGACCTTAGTGCCGCTTTTGATACCATCGATCACCACATTCTTTTGGAGAGATTGGAAACCCAAATTGGTCTACACGGACAAGTTCTGGCCTGGTTTAGATCTTATCTGTCGGAAAGATATCAGTTTGTCTCTGTGAATGGTTTGTCCTCTGACAAATCAACTGTAAATTTCGGTGTTCCTCAAGGTTCCGTTTTAGGACCACTATTGTTCTCACTATATATTTTACCTCTTGGGGATGTTATTCGAAAACATAATGTAAACTTTCACTGCTATGCGGATGACACACAGCTGTACATTTCAATGAAACATGGTGAAGCCCCAAAATTGCCCTCGCTAGAAGCATGTGTTTCAGACATAAGGAAGTGGATGGCTGCAAACTTTCTACTATTAAACTCGGACAAAACAGAGATGCTTGTTCTAGGTCCCAAGAAACAAAGAGATATTCTGTTGAATCTGACAATTAATCTTAATGGTTGTACAGTCGTCTCAAATAAAATTGTGAAGGACCTCGGCGTTACTCTGGACCCTGATCTCTCTTTTGAAGAACATATCAAGACCATTTCAAGGACATCTTTTTTCCATCTACGTAACATTGCAAAAATCAGAAACTTTCTGTCCAAAAATGATGCAGAAAAATTAATCCATGCTTTTGTCACTTCTAGGTTAGACTACTGCAATGCTCTATTTTCCGGCTACCCGGATAAAGCACTAAATAAACTTCAGTTAGTGCTAAATACGGCTGCTAGAATCCTGACTAGAACCAAAAAAATTGATCATATTACTCCAGTGCTAGCCTCTCTACACTGGCTTCCTGTCAAAGCAAGGGCTGATTTCAAGGTTTTACTGCTAACCTACAAAGCATTACATGGGCTTGCTCCTACCTATCTCTCTGATTTGGTCCTGCCGTACATACCTACACGTACGCTACGGTCACAAGACGCAGGCCTCCTAATTGTCCCTAGAATTTCTAAGCAAACAGCTGGAGGCAGGGCTTTCTCCTATAGAGCTCCATTTTTATGGAACGGTCTGCCTACCCATGTCAGAGACGCAAACTCGGTCTCAACCTTTAAGTCTTTACTGAAGACTCATCTCTTCAGTGGGTCATATGATTGAGTGTAGTCTGGCCCAGGAGTGGGAAGGTGAACGGAAAGGCTCTGGAGCAACGAACCGCCCTTGCTGTCTCTGCCTGGCCGGTTCCCCTCTTTCCACTGGGATTCTCTGCCTCTAACCCTATTACAGGGGCTGGGTCACTGGCTTACTGGGGCTCTCTCATGCCGTCCCTGGAGGGGGTGCGTCACCTGAGTGGGTTGATTCACTGTTGTGGTCATCCTGTCTGGGTTGGCGCCCCTCCTTGGGTTGTGCCATGGCGGAGATCTTTGTGGGCTATACTCAGCCTTGTCTCAGGATGGTAAGTTGGTGGTTGAAGATATCCCTCTAGTGGTGTGGGGGCTGTGCTTTGGCAAAGTGGGTGGGGTTATATCCTTCCTGTTTGGCCCTGTCCGGGGGTGACCTCAGATGGGGCCACAGTGTCTCCTGACCCCTCCTGTCTCAGCCTCCAGTATTTATGCTGCAGTAGTTTATGTGTCGGGGGGCTGGGGTCAGTTTGTTATATCTGGAGTACTTCTCCTGTCCTATTCGGTGTCCTGTGTGAATCTAAGTGTGCGTTCTCTAATTCTCTCCTTCTCTCTTTCTTTCTTTCTCTCTCTCGGAGGACCCGAGCCCTAGGACCTGAGCTCCAGGACTACCTGACATGATGACTCCTTGCTGTCCCCAGTCCACCTGGCCATGCTGCTGTTCCAGTTTCAACTGACCTGAGCCCTAGGACCATGCCCCAGGACTACCTGACATGATGACTCCATGCTGTCCCCAGTCCACCTGGCCATGCTGCTGCTCCAGTTTCAACTTCCACCTGACTGTGCTGCTGCTCCAGTTTCAACTGTTCTGCCTTATTATTATTCGACCATGCTGGTCATTTATGAACATTTGAACATCTTGGCCATGTTCTGTTATAATCTCCACCCGGCACAGCCAGAAGAGGACTGGCCACCCCACATAGCCTGGTTCCTCTCTAGGTTTCTTCCTAGGTTTTGGCCTTTCTAGGGAGTTTTTCCTAGCCACCGTGCTTCTACACCTGCATTGCTTGCTGTTTGGGGTTTTAGGCTGGGTTTCTGTACAGCACTTTGAGATATCAGCTGATGTACGAAGGGCTATATAAATAAATTTGATTTGATTTGATTTGATAGGTTGGAGGACGTCCTCCGGAAGTTGTCATAATTACTGTGTAAGTCTATGGAAGTAGGTGAGAACCATGTGCCTCCAAGGTTTTGTAATGAAGTCAATGTACCCAGAGGAGGACGGAAGCTGGCTGTCCTCCGGCTACACCATGGTGCTACCCAACAGAGTGCTGTTGAGGCTACTGTAGACCTTCTTCGCAAAATGTGTTTTAATAAATTATTTGGTGACATGTGAATAGATTTATTGTAGTTTTATATAAAAATTATTACTTTTTAAATGTTTAAAAACATTTATTTTTATGAAATTCACTGAGGAGGATGGTCCTCCCCTTCCTCCTCTGAGGAACCTCCACTGATAATTTATGAATGGTGGCATTTCTACAGGTCAAATGACTGGATGGATCCTTGGTAGGCAATGGTTGGTATGCAATGGTTCTTCCTGTTAAATATCAATCTCATCCCTGCACCATCCAACCTCTCATAATTTCTTCTCCCATTCTCTTATCTTCCTCTCACTATCTCACATAATGACAGCTCATAAAAGACAGCTGCCAATCACATGAAGTCACTGTGACAAGATAGGAGTGAACTAGCAGTACGCTGCCAGACATCACACCGTCACAACTGGGGTCGAGGCTAAGAACGCATTAATGTTAGGACCAATGGCATGATGGGTGATGTCAAATCAAATCAAATGTTATTTGTCACATGCTTCGTAAACAGGCTTTAGACTACAAGTGAAATGCTTACTTATGGGCCCTTGCCAAAAAATGCCTAGAGAAAAACAAGAAATAATAGGAAAATAATAACAAGAGGAATAAATACACAATGAGTAACGATAACTTGGATATATACACAGGGTACCAGTTCCGAGACGATGTGCAGGGGTACGAGGTAATTGAGGTAGATATGTACATATAAAGTGCATTCGGAAAGTATTCAAACCCCAAGACATTATCCACATTTTGTTCCATTACAGGCTTATTCTAAAATTGATTAAATTGTTTTTCCCCTCTTTTCCCCCCGAAATATCATACTTACATAACTATTCAGACCTTTTACTAAGTACTTTGTTGAAGCACCTTTGGCAGCGATTACAGCCTAGAGTGTTCTTGGGTATGACGCTACAACCTTGGCACACCAGTATTTGGGGAGTTTCTCCCATTCTTCTCTGCAGATTATCTCAAGCTCTTTCAAGTTGGATTGGGAGAGTTGCTGCACAGCTATTTTCAGGTCTCTCTAGAGATGTTTGATCGAGTTCAAGTCCGTGCTCTGGCTGGGCCACTCATGGACATTCAGAGACTTGTCCCGAAGCTCATTGTGAGGTTGCAGAGAGAACAGTCTATGACTAGGGTGCCTGGAGTCTTTGGCAATTTTTCGGGCCTTCCTCTGACACCGCCTGGTATAGAGGTCCTGGATGGCAGGAAGCTTAGCCCCAGTGATGTATTGGGCATTTCGCACTACCCTCTTTAGTGCCTTGCGGTCGAAGGCTGAGCAGTTGCCATACCAGGCAGTGATGCAGCCAGTCAGGATGCTCTCAATGGTGCAGCTGTAGAACCTTTTGAGGATCTGAGGACTCATGCAAACTCTTTTCAGTCTCGTGAGGGGGAATAGGTTTTGTCTTGCCCTCTTCATGACTTTCTTGGTGTGCTTGGACCATGTTAGTTCGTTGGTGATGTGGACACCAAGGAACTTGAAGCTCTCAACCTGCTCCACTACAGCTCCATCAATGAGAATGGGAGCATGCTCAGTCCTCTTTTTCCTGTAGTCCACACTAATCTCCTTTGTCTTGATCACGTTGAGGGAGAGGTTGTTGTCCTGGCACCACACGGCCAGGTCTCTGACCTCCTCCCTATAGACTGTCTCATCGTTGTCGGTGATCAGGCCTATCACTGTTGTGTCATCTGCAAATGTAATGATGGTGCTGGAGTCGTTCCTGGCCATGCAGTCATGAGTGAACAGGGAGTACAGGAGGGGACTGAGAACGCACCCCTGAGGGGCTCCAGTGTTGAGGATAAGCATGGCAGATGTGTTGCTACCTACCCTTACCAACTGGGGGCGGCCCGTCAGGAAGTCCAGGATCCAGTTGCAGAGGGAGGTGTTCAAATCAAATCAAATGTATTTATATAGCCCTTCGTACATCAGCTGATATCTCAAAGTGCTGTACAGAAACCCAGCCTAAAACCCCAAACAGCAAGCAGCAGTGTTGAGATCCTTAGCTTAGTGATGAGCTTTGAGGACACTATGGTGTGGAACCCTGAGCTGTATTCAATGAATAGCATTCTCACATAGGTGTTCCTTTTTTCCAGGTGGGAATGGGCAGTGTGGAGTGCAATAGAGATTGCATCATCTGTGGATCTGTTGGGGTGGTATGCAAATTAGAGTGGGTCTAGGGTCTCTGGGGTGATTGTGTTGATGTGAGCCATGACCAGCCTTTCAAAGCACTTCGTGGCTACAGATGTGAGTGCTATGGGTCGGTAGTCATTTAGGCAGGTTACCTTAGTGTTCTTGGGCACATGGACTATGGTGGTCTGCCTTGTAATGAGGAGTGCCTTCCGTCTGGCCACTCTACCATAAAGGCCTGATTGGTGGAGTGCTGCAGAGATGGTTGTCCTTCTGGAAAGTTCTGCCATCTACACAGAAGAACTCTGGAGCTTTGTCAGTGAACATCGGGTTCTTGTTCACCTCCCTGACCAAGGCTTTTGTCCCCCGATGGCCGGGCGGCCATCTCTACGAAGAGGCTTGGTGGTTCCAAATTTATTCCATTTAAGAATGATTGAGGACACTGTTCTTAGGGACCGTCAATGCTACAGAAATGTTTTGGTACCCTTATCCAGATCTGAGCCTTGTCCAATCATTTGAATTTACCGCAGGTGGACTCCAATCAAGTTATAGAAACATCTCAAGGATGATCAATAGAAACAGGATGCACCTGAGCTCAATTTCAATTCTCATAGCAAAGGGTCTGAATACTTATGTAAATAAGGTAATACTTATGTAAATACTGTATTTCTGTTTATGTTTTGTATTTTTTTGTGGCAAAATTGTAAAAAAAAATAATAATAATAATAATCACTTTGTTATTATGGGGTATTGTGTGTTGCTGAGGATTATTCTTTTTTAATCCATTTTAGATAAGTCTGTAACATAACAAAATGTGGAGAAGTCAAGGAGTCTGTATACTTTCCGAAGGCATCAAAATGTTGAGAATCAGATCTCCACCCTAGCTGATCATTGTATGCAGCTTGTTCTGATTGAAGAGTAATGAAACAGGCAGGGAAATTGAGCTTGTCTGTGGCGGTCGGTGAACCCTCAACCTTCTGGCTCGTAGCCCTGCGTGGCATTGACTGTGGCTGAAGTGGCAATGTCGATATCCACATTTATAAACACAGGGTCACTCCAGTTATTGTAGTTTTTTTTTTAACCTTTATTTAACCAGGCAAGTCAGTTAAGAACACATTCTTATTTTCAATGACAGCCTAGGAACAGTGGGTTAACTGCCTTGTACAGGGGCAGAACAACAGATTTGTACCTTGTCAGCTCGGGGGTTTGAACTCACAACCTTCCGGTTGCTAGTCCAACGCTCTAACGCTCTAACCACTAGGCTACGCTGCCGCCCCAAGTTATGGTCGTAAACATTATTTTTTGTTTATTATATGAGAGGGAAAGTGTTCCATTTATTTTACAGTACAAGGTGAGGGTCATGTGAAAATACATGTCACTTTGGGGGATGGGGAGGGTGCATTTGCTTTTGGATGACACCTTGACTTGGACCAGCCCCTCCCCCACGATCAATTTTGATCTGTCCCTTATGTTTACCCTTTATTTAACTAGGCAAGTCAGTTAAGAACTAAATCTTATTTTACAATGACGGCCTACCCCGGCCAAACCCTCCCCTAACCTGGACGACACTGGGCCAATTGTGTGCCGCCCTATGGATCTCCCGATCACGGTCGGTTGTGATACAGCCCGTGATCGAACCAGGGTCTGTAATGTCAAACTCAAAACAACTGGGGGAAAGAATGGCCTTCTCTGAGGACAACAAATTATTATATTCTATAGAATCTATTATATTCTATTCCATGTGGTTCCCGAGTCGATTTGGGTAAAAAAAAAAAACGGAGTAAAAATCCCATAGCATCTTGACTTCTAGCATCTTGATTAGATAGGTGTGCATCCTCCAGGCCGAACTGAGAGACATCATCATCACGTGTCCACAGGCACACTGCGTAATGTGACGCTCCATAGTGGAATTGGTTTTATCATTGCTTCAAACAGTTCAAAAACAGATGGAGGAGACATGAATTGTCGCCAAGGTCAAATCAAGAAAAACCGAATAGGACATCCACATCCGTGCATCCAAAGACGGAGCAAAGTAGAATATTTCCTCAGTCACTGACTGACCTGATCACCAAATACGTTTGATACCTGGCATGAAAGACGCAGACGCGCATCGTAGGCCCATTATCGAACTAAATATTGTAGACCATACCGCAACCTATATGCTATGAGGGCTCATCTCGCACCGAAAAGGGCGAACGGTTTCTATAGGCAAACCTACAGTATAAAATAACCTAATGCAACAATCATGCAGAAATGCCAACACGTATTATAGACATATTTGACAGGGTGAGAAATAACGGTTAATTTCCATTGACTGTAACAATGATCTCATTATTGCAGCCTATAGATATGTCATGATGCAATCGAATAACGCGTTTCTAGTTGGAAGATGGAAATTAGAGTCGTAAAGGCTCAATGCCATTCTTACCTTATTCGCAGTTGAACAACAGTCTATATTTAAATCCCCACGTTCAGTAAGGCAAATATTCACCCATCTCTCCTCTGTGCGCACTGAGATGCGAAATCACCGAGAGCTCCGTGATGGAAATTGACATGCGGTGAGGCGCGTAAAGTCTGACGCAAACAGACATCCACCGGTTCTCATTGGCAAGTTTAGCGGCTAATAACGGTCACTTTTACACACATTAACGACCATTTATTTTATTACTTTATCAATACAACAATGATATTGTCTATATTATCACAGTGATAATATAGACACTGCAGGTTTATTCCACGTGGCTGATGTTGGTGGGACAACTCCCACGTATTTAGGGATTACTATGGGGAAGGATTTTTCCATCACGATGCCTGACGCAGGTTTGAGTCATCCTAACTTCTTACGTCAGCAGATGTTTACAAACCTATTTTAAAGCATCTGACTGCAGTATATTCAGTCCTGTGGGAAAATAACAAGACAGGTGTTCTGTGTAACCCGAGTGAGGGCTTTCATTGACTAAAAGAGATGATGCATGTTGTTCGAAGCAGGTATCAGATTGTTTTGTTACAGCTGGTTGAAGTGGAGCAAAACACGCCTTATGATCACAGGTGCAGGGGTCAACCAACATTACGCTATGCTATATGATACTCATTTGGTGTGTGATTTAGCACCCCATCAAACAAGTTTGACAGAAAGACATCACATGCTCAATTAGCGCTTGTAAATATGTAATAGGACATTTGCATATCCAAACAGTGTATTTTGTCCAATTACACCTAGCTGTAGGGCGTTGTCTTCTGACAAAGAAACATTCAAATTAATGAGCAAATATATTGTTCATATCATCGTTATTACTGGTAATTGCACGTTATAGATATGGTTACTGTATAGTGAGACATCACTGCCATTTTAAACATGCTGTGGCATGCCATGATGTGTTGTATTTCTGTGTAATATGTTGTCGCAACAACATCACATGTGTCTTTCGGGCTATTTCTTTATTGCCTCCACTGTCCTCCTGAGTTGTTTTGACCATCCATTTTTTGGCACAGACATTTTTTCTTTTTTTGACATCAGGGATTTATTCTGACCTTGGCCCTATCTATCTAGCCCTGCTCTGTTGAGACTATTTATTACACTGTATATGGCATGTTACAGCCCCGCTCTGTTGAGACCAGTGGAGGCTCCTCAGAGGAGGAAGGGAGGACCATCCTCCTCAGTGAATTTCATAAAACACTTTTTTAGATTAAACTATGCTAAATATAAAAACTTGTCACCAAATAATTTATTAAAAACACACTATTATGCAAATAAGGTTTACAGTAGCCTCCGCAGCATTCTGTAGGGGTAGCACCATGGTGTAGCCGGAGGACAGCTAGCTTCCGTCCTCCTCTGGGTACATTGACTTCAATACAAAACCTAGGAGCCTCATGGTTCTCACCCCCTTCCATAGACTTACACAGTCATTATGACAACTTCCGGAGGACATCCTCCAACCTATCAGAGCTCTTGCAGCATGAACTGACATGTTGTCCACCCAATCAAAGGATCAGAGAATGAATCGAGCTATGAAAGCATAAGCTACAGATAGCTAGCACTCAGTGCATAAAATATGGTGAGTAGTTGACGCAAAGATAGAGAAAGACAATAGTTGAACAGTTTTGAACAAATGAATTTCTTCCCAAATGAAGGAGAAGCAAGAGAGATTGTCATTTGTTTTTAAACTTTCAGTTTCACTTACTTAGCTAGCAAATGCAGCTAGCTAGTTTACTACTGAAACACCCTGCTCAAACAGAGGGATGCT
Source organism: Oncorhynchus tshawytscha (assembly GCF_018296145.1). NCBI lineage: Eukaryota > Metazoa > Chordata > Actinopteri > Salmoniformes > Salmonidae > Oncorhynchus > Oncorhynchus tshawytscha. Next base: position 81,342,977 of record NC_056444.1, on the reverse strand, counting down.
ATGTTAGCTAGCTGGCTATGACTATCCAACACAACACTGGAACTCTTCCAAGTCAAGGTAAACATTTGGTGAGGAGGATGGTCCTCCCCTTCATCCTGTGAGGAGGTTCCACTGGTGTATTATGGGTAAACACCTGAAACGTAAATCCATTCTCCTACTGTCTTTTCTCTTTCTTCAGAGATAACAAACACAGAGATCAGCCTTTTGTAGGGTATCCTCTGGATATCCTACCCGCTACCCCCATATCGCTGGGTACCCCGACCCCTAGGCAGGCAGGCAGCAGTGTGTGAGACAGCAGCCGTAAAAACTTCAAACAGTCTGGATATCCTACCCGCTACCCCCGTATCGCTGGGTACCCCGACCCCTAGGCAGGCAGCAGTGTGTGAGACAGCAGCCGTAAAAACTTCAAACAGTCTGGATATTCTACCCGCTACCCCCGTATCGCTGGGTACCCCGACCCCTAGGCAGGCAGCAGTGTGTGAGACAGCAGCCATAAAAACTTCAAACAGTCTGGATATCCTACCCGCTACCCCCGTATCGCTGGGTACCCCGACCCCTAGGCAGGCAGCAGTGTGTGAGACAGCAGCCGTAAAAACTTCAAACAGTCTGGATATTCTACCCGCTACCCCCGTATCGCTGGGTACCCCGACCCCTAGGCAGGCAGCAGTGTGTGAGACAGCAGCCGTAAAAACTTCAAACAGTCTGGATATCCCCAGTTTAGAACAGTGGAAGTTTGGCTGCTGTCCTAAGCAGATGTGTTGTCGAATGACTAAAACAAGTTCAACTGGGCTGAAAGATTAGGGAGATGTTAAGAGGTTAACTGTCACATCCTGACCTTAGTTCCTTTTTTATGTCTCTATTTTAGGTTGGTCAGGGCGTGAGTTGGGGTGGGCATTCTATGTGTTGTTCTATGTTTTGGTATTTCTGTGTTTGGCCTGGTATAGTTCCCAATCAGAGGCAGCTGTTTATCGTTGTCTCTGACTGAGAACCATACTTAGGCAGCCTGTTTTCCCACTATGATTTGCGGGTAGTTGTTTTCTGTCTCTGTGTCTGCACCAGACAGAACTGTTTCGTTTTCGTTCGTTCTCCTTGTTATTTTGTTTTGTGTGTTCAGTTTAAATAAATATTAACATGGACACGTACCACGCTTTATATTGGTCCAATCCTTCCTACTCCTCCTCAGAAGAGGAGGAAAACCGTTACATGAACCATGTACTACTATTAGAGCTGATGACAGGAGAGAACTTATTCCTGAAGAATATAAATAGACCACACATTATTACATTATTATTATTACATTTCAGATGCTAAATTTAGATGTTATTAATGAGTGTTTTTCCAGGGACAATGCTGTACAGTTAATATGCTGTTTATTGCAGCAAAAACATTCATGCAAAACCAGGAGCAAAGGTCAAAATGAAGGCTGTAGGCTGAGGATGTGTCACGGTCGTGTATTTACGCATTCAGTCTAGTCTACGTCTGTCAGTATCAGAACGTGTGAAACGCTGTGTGTTTGGTTTTGTGTAAGAGAGGAGGTGTTGCTGATTAAGACCCTGTCATCTCTGACGATGGGTTGGCTTGTTCATGCTTATCTCTCTCTCGCTCTGTGTCTCTCTCTCTCTCTCTGTCTCTGTCTCTCTCTCTCTCTCGCTCTGTCTCTCTCTCTCGCTCTCTCTCTTTCTCTCGCTCTGTCTCTCTCTCTCTCTCTCTCTCTCGCTCTGTCTCTGTCTCTCTCTGTCTCTGTCTCTGTCTCTCTCGCTCTGTCTCTCTCTCTCTCTGTCTCTCTCGCTCTGTCTCTCTCTCTCTCTCTTCCTCTCTACCCTCCTCCCTCCCTGCCCTCCTCCCCCTACCCTCAGAAGCTAAAGCTGGAAGCATGGTGGAACATCCTCATCCTACAGCATGGTGGAGCATCCTCAGCCTATAGCATGGTGGAACATCCTCAGGCTATAGCATGGTGGAACATCCCCAGCCTATAAGCATGGTGGAACATCCCCAGCCTATAAGCATGGTGGAACATCCTCAGCCTATAGCATGGTGGAACATCCTCAGCCTATAGCATGGTGGAACATCCTCAGCCTATAGCATGGTGGAACATCCCCAGCCTATAAGCATGGTGGAACATCCTCAGCCTATAGCATGGTGGTGCATCCTCAGCCTATAGCATGGTGGAACATCCTCAGCCTATAGCATGGTGGAACATCCTCAGCCTACAGCATGGTGGATGTGTGTGTCATAGCACTTTATTATCCTCTGTGCATCACGAGGCAATGTGTGAATGAACACACACACACACACACACACAAACACAATACACACACGCACAATACACAGTAAGCTTGTTGCGGTATGCCTGCCTGTCCGCCCGCCAGCCCGCCTGCCTACTTCCATTCACTCATGTGGCTCACTTTCCAAGGGCTCGGCTGCTGGGATCAGTCGCTATGGCAACCGTAGATCAAATGATAGTCACTAACTGTGTTCCAACACCTTAGCAGCTTATGGCCTCTGGGCTTAATGCAGCGAGACTGTGAATGAATGTCCAACCTTGAGGAAATCCTGGAGATACCAGAGAAAGATGACAGGCATTTCAGACTAAAATGTCTGCTACAGGGGGGTGTTTAAAAACAGGGTGGGCAGGGTGGAGATTGTAACAGAACATGGTCAAGATGTCAAAAAATTATATATATATATATTTTTTAAATACATGACACGGGCAATAACTCTGCTTCAGTAATACTCATCCTCTGTTGCCAGCGTTGGGTTTAGCCTTCATCATCCTCAGACACAACAAGATGGTGTCATTTTTCATGCATGAATATTAATATAAAGCCACCTGACATTTACTCCTGAGGTGCTGACTTGCTGCACCCTCGACAACTACTGTGATTATTATTATTTGACCATGCTGGTCATTTATGAACATTAGAACATCTCGACCATGTTCTGTTATAATCTCCACCCGGCACAGCCAGAAGAGGACTGGCCACCCCTCATAGCCTGGTTCCTCTCTAGGTTTCTTCCTAGGTTTTGGCCTTTCTAGGGAGTTTTTCCTAGCCACCGTGCTTCTACACCTGCATTGCTTGCTGTCTGGGGTTTTAGGCTGGGTTTCTGTACAGCACTTTGAGATATCAGCTGATGTAAGGGCTATATAAATACATTTGATTTGATTTGATTATAATTATTGCAACAACAACAACAACAACAACAACATGAAAGTCTAGGTAAATATAAATGTTTTATTTCAAATATGATCAAATCTACATAATAAACCTAATAAACCACAATCAGATATGCGCAAACACAGTGGACATCAGATTGAGATTTCTCCGGAGAAGCAGCATGGCATCTATAGATAATAAAGTGGCGGTCTGTATGCTGGTTTGACCATGACGCTTACCAGACCTGCTAATATGCATGTCTGATGACCAGATTGTGGGGCGGCAGGGTAGCCTAGTGGTTAGAGCGTTGGACTAGTAACTGGAATGTTGCAAGTTCAAATCCCCGAGCTGACAAGGTACAAATCTGTTGTTCTACCCCTGAACAGGCAGTTAACCCACTGTTCCTAGGCCGTCATTGAAAATAAGAATTTGTTCTTAACTGACTTGCCTAATTAAATAAAGGTAAAAAATAATAATAATACAAAATTACGGTTGATAAATTCAGACAGATTACAAGGAATAAACACCAAAGACATTAAAGGGAACATGCATACACTAGGCTGTATCACAACAGGCCATGATTTGGAGTCCCGTGGGTGCGGTGCACAATTGGCCCCAACGTCATCCGGGTTAGGGGAGGATTTGGCTAGGGGGTAGGCCGTCATTTTAAATAAGAATTTGTTCTTAACTGACTTTCCTAGTTAAATAAAGGTTAAATATATATATATTTTTTTATAAAGAAATACAAAAATATTCCACACACTGTTAAAAGCAGAAGCTCTACTGATGCAGTCATGTGAGTGCAATAAGCATGTTACGTTCCCCAGTTTCTGTGTTGTGGGTTTGTGTATATGTCACGCCCTGACCTTAGTTATCCTTGTTTTCTTTATGATGTTGGTTAGGTCAGGGTGTGACAAGGGTGGTTTGTTTAGTTTTGTATTGTCTAGGGGTTTTTCTAGTCTAGGTGTTTATATATCTATGGTTGCCTAGATTGGTTCTCAATCAGAGGCAGCTGTTAATCGTTGTCTCTGATTGGGAACCATATTTAGGTAGCCATATTCCTTGGTTATTTTGTGGGTTGTTATTCTATGTTTAGTTGCCTGTTCTGCATTAGCCATATTGCTTCACGGTTCGTTTAGTTAGTTTTGTTCAGTGTTCGTAAATAAGTATGTTCGCTTACCACGCTGCACCTTGGTCTCCTCTTTATGACGACCGTGACAGTATATGTATGTGTGTATTTCAGGTAATGGCTTCCTGGATTCCCCCAAGCTGCTGATTGGTCGGCCCCAATGCAGATTGGAGCTCTGATCCCGCCCTCTCGTTAGGGGATACAGCTGTCGGCAATTACAAACTCCTTCTGCAGCTGGATAAAAGCCAGTGTTCCTTTATTAGGAGACAGAGCTTCTTTGTTGGTCTGTATAAGATTGTAAAGGATTTTGTAGCTGGTCCTGCTGAGGTATGTGTATGCCAAAAGGACTGTTTTTGGTTATTAAAATGGTTCACTTTAAGTTTGTATTATTCTGCTTCATTTGTTCCCAGGGGGGAAGGGGAAGGCATCTTGGGAGTGTTTAGGCAAGAGGCTTGTCGGCATACATATACCCGTAGTATGTACTCCGTCACACTCGGTAAGACCTGGGCGAACCACCCCCTGTATTTTGTTTAGCGCTCTAGGTGGCATTAAGGTTAGGTAAGTAGTGGGAAGGTAGGAAAGGGGGCTCTAACTTTTACTTTCTTTGCTTTGCTTCCGTCCTTTCCCCTACATTTACTGTGTAAAGGAAATAAATTCCCTGTAAACGGTAATATTCTCCGCCTCGGTCATCCTTACCTGCACCTACAATCACATACCTCTCACTCCACGGGGAGTTGAGTGTAGCAGGGTGCTGTGTTTGAGTGTTAACAGAACCATAGGCCACAAACCAATTGGTTCCCTATTCCCTTCATTGGTTCCCTATTCCCTTCATTGGTTCCCTATTCCCTTCATTGGTTCCCTATTCCCTTCATAGTGGCATTTAGGACACACCTATAGTTTACAATCTTTTGTTTTTTTAAATGTATTAAACCTTTAACTAGTCAGTTAAGAATAAATTCTTATTTACAACGACGGCCCGGAATCGAACCAGGGTCTGTAGTGACGCCTCTAGCGCTGAGATGCAGTGCCTTAGACAGCTGCGCCACTGGGGAGGTAACGGGGCATAGAGCCGGGAGCTGATTTACAATCAAGCTATTACAGTGAATACTTCTGATCCCAATCGCTGGCATTCACAACAGAAGAGGTGGAGTGTTGTCGAGCTGTTAAAGAGAGGTAAGAGGAGGAAGCCTCACACACCATCCATACACTGTACTCCTGGCAGATAGCACCGTGTCCATCACCTAGTGATGTCACTAGCCCCTATCTTCAGCTTCAATAGAGTAACTTAGGGGCTGGTTGCCTGGTCACACAGACGGGCTGAACCACCACTTCCATGTCTCATGGGTTTGAGTGTGTGTGTGTGTGTACAACAAGCTACCATTGATAATTCAGTCCACCCCGCACCCTGTTCTCCCCCGGGAATGGAATGGTGCAGTCCTAACACCGTCAATGCAAAAGGCAAAATAACTCAGCCAGTCCCTTAACTACCTCCTCCTTTAGCCTAATAGAGAGACTGAACAAAATACAAAGCCAAGGGCAGACTCACACGTACACACACACCACTCCAGACTCCCTCCCTATATCTTTCCCATCATACTGCAATTCTAGCAAAAAAATAATTGAACATGGTGACTGTGAAAAAATCACTGTCTCTTTAGTATCTTTAACATTCAGCCCCTCTCCTTTCCATCTGCTAATAGTCTAGTCCTGCTTAGAGAAGCCTTGTTAACTCACTGACAAACTCTCCCCCTCTCTCTGCTGCCTCCTTCCCCTTCTATCCTCTTTCTCTCCCCCTTTCCCCTCTTTCTCCATCTCTCTCCCCCTCTCTGCCGCCTCCTTCCCCTTCTATCCTCTCTCTCCCCCTTTCTTTCCCCCTCTCTCCATCTCTCTCCCCCTCTCTCTGCCACCTCCTATCCTCTCTCTCTCTCCCCCTTTCCCCCTCTCTCTCCCCCCTTTCCCCCTCTCTCTCCATCTCTCTCTCCCCCTTTCCCCCCCTCTCTCTCCATCTCTCTCCCCCTCTCTCTGCCGCCTCCTTCCCTTTCTATCCTCTGTCTCCCCCTTTCTTTCCCCCCTCTCTCCATCTCTCTCCCCCTCTCTCTGCCGCCTCCTTCCCCTTCTATCCTTTCTCTCTCTCCCCCTTTCTTTCCCCCCTCTCTCCATCTCTCCCCCTCTCTCTGCCACCTCCTATCCTCTCTTTCTTCTCTCTCTCCCCCTTTCCCCCTCTCTCTCTCCCCCTTTCCCCCTCTCTCTCTCCCCCTTTCCCCCTCTCTCTCCATCTCTCTCTCCCCTTTCCCCCTCTCTCTCCATCTCTCTCCCCCTTTCTCCCCTCTCTCTCCATCTCTCTCCCCCTTTCCCCCTCTCTCTCCATCTCTCTCCCCCTTTCCCCCTCTCTCTCCATCTCTCTCCCCCTTTCCCCCTCTCTCCCTTTCCCCCTCTCTCTCCCTCCCCCCCTCTCTCTCCATCTCTCTCCCCCTTTCCCCCTCTCTCCCCATCTCTCTCCCCCTCTCCCCATCTCTCTCCCCTTTCCCCATCTCTCTCCCTTTCCCCCCTCTCTCTCCCTTTCCCCCTCTCTCTCCATCTCTCTCCCCCTTTCCCCCTCTCTCCCCATCTCTCTCCCCCCTCTCCCCATCTCTCTCCCCCTCTCCCCATCTCTCTCCCCCTTTCCCCCTCTCTCCCCATCTCTCTCCCCCTTTCCCCCCCTTTCCCCCTCTCTCCCCATTTCCCCCTTTCCCCCCTTTCCCCATCTCTCCCCATTTCCCCCTCTTTCCCCATCTCTCTCCCCCTTTCCCCCTCTTTCCCCATCTCTCCCCCTTTCCCCCTCTTTCCCCATCTCTCTCCCCATCTCTCTCCCCATCTTTCCCCTTTCCCCTCTCTCCATCTCTCTCCCCCTTTCCCCCTCTCTCTCTGGTTTTACTGAGATTTACTGTCAGGGCCCAGTTCTGGCAGAATTTGTGCAGAACATCTAGGTGCTGCTGTAGGCCCTCCTTGGTTGGTGACAGAAGCACCAGATCATCAACAAACAGTAGACATTTGACTTCAGATTCTAGTAGGGTGAGGCTGGGTGCTGCAGACTGTTCTAGTGCCCTCGCCAATTCACTGATATACAGTTGAAGTCGGAAGTTTACATACACTTAAGTTGGAGTCATTAAAACTCTTTTTACAACCACCCCACAAATGTCTTGTTAATAAACAAACTATAGATTTGGCAAGTCGGTTAGGATATCTACTTTGTGCATGACACAAGTCATTTTTCCAACAATTGTTTACAGACAGATTATTTCACTTATAATTCACTGTATCACAATTCCAGTGGGTCAGACGTTTACATACATTAAGTTGACTGTGCATTTAAACAGCTTGGAAAATTGAGAAAATTACGTCATGCCTTTAGAAGCTTCTGATAGGCTAATTGACATAATTTGAGTCAATTGAAGATGTACCTGTGGATGTATTTCGAGCCCAACCTTCAAACTCAGTGCCTCTTTGCTTGACATCATGGGTTAATCAAAATGGACAATGACGCCAGGTATACTTCCAAAGTTGTGACAAAATGGCTTAAGGACAACAAAGTTAAGGTATTGGAGTGGCCATCACAAAGCCTGACCTCAACCCTATAGAAAATGTATGGGCAGAACTGAAAAAGCGGGTGCAAGCAAGGAGGTCTACAAACCTGACTCAGCTCTGTCAGGAGGAATGGGCCAAAATTCACCCAACTTATTGTGGGAAGCTTGTGGAAGGCTACCCTGTTACGGTTTTCTTCCGTTGAAGGAGAGTCGGACCAAAATGCAGCGTGGTTAATTCGATACATGTTTAATGAAGACAAACCACGATCAATACAAAACAACAAACGGAATGTGAAAACCTATACAGCCTGTCTGGTGACAACTAACACAGAGACAGGAACAATCACCCACGAAACACTCAAAGAATATGGCTGCCTAAATATGGTTCCCAATCAGAGACAACGAGAATCACCTGCCTCTGATTGAGAACCGCCTCAGGCAACCATAGACTTTGCTAGAACACCCCACTAAGCCACAATCCCAAAACCTACGAAAAACCCCAATACACAAACACACCACAAAATAAACCCATGTCACACCCTGGCCTGACCAAATAAATAAAGAAAACACAAAATACTAAGACCAGGGCGTGACATACCCGAGACGTTTGACCCAAGTGACAATTTAAAGGCAATGCTACCAAATACTAATTGAGTGTATGTAAACTTCTGACCCACTGGAAATGTGATGAAATAAATAAAAGCTGAAATAAATCATTATCTCTATTATTATTCTGACATTTCACATTCTTAAAATAAAGTGGTGATCATAACTGACCTAAGACAAGGAATTTTTACTCGGATTAAATGTCAAGAATTGTGAAAAACTGAGTTTAAATGTAATTGGCTATGGTGTATGTAAACTTCTGGCTTCAACTGTATATGTTGAAGATGGTGAGGCTTAAGTTGCATCCTTGTCTCACCCCATGGCCCTGTGGGGAAAGAAATGTGTGTGTTTTTTTGCCAATTTTAACCCCACACTTGTTGTTAGTGTACACATAATGTTGTATGTTTTTCCCCAACACCACTTTCCATAAATTTGTATAGCAAACCCTCATGCCAAATTGAGTTGAAGGCTTTTTAAAAAATCAACAAAGCATGAGAAGAATTTGCCTTTGTTTTGTTTTGTGTGTTTGTCTGTCAATTAGGGTGTGCAGGATGAATATGTGGTCTGTTGTACGATAATTTGGTAAAAAAGCCAAATTGACATTTGCTCAGTACATTGTTTTCACTGAGTAAATGTAAAAGTCTGCTGTTAATGATAATGATAACGGATTTTCCTAAGATTGCTGTTGACGCATATCCCACGGTAGTTATGGGGGTCAAAATTGTCTCCACTTTTGTGGATTGGGGTGATCAGTCTTTGGTTCCAAATATTGGTCAATGACCTGAAGAGAGCTGGGACCACAGTCTCAAAGAAAACCATTAGTAACACACTACGCTGTCATGGATTAAAATCCTGCAGCGCACGCAAGGTCCTCCTGCTCAAGCCAGCGCATGTCCAGGCCCGTCTGAAGTTTGCCAATGATCATCTGGATGATCCAGAGGAGGAATGGGAGAAGGTCATGTGGTGTGATGAGACAAAAATAGAGCTTTTTGGTCTAAACTCCACTCGCCGTGTTTGGAGGAAGAAGAAGGATGAGTACAACCCCAAGAACACCATCCCAACCGTGAAGCATGGAGATGGAAACATCATTCTTTGGGGATGCTTTTCTGCAAAGGGGACAGGACGACTGCACCGTATTGAGGGGAGGATGGATGGGGCCATGTATCGCGAGATCTTGGCCAACAACCTCCTTCCCTCAGTAAGAGCATTGAAGTTGGGTCGTGGCTGGGTCTTCCAGTATGACAACGACCCGAAACACACAGCCAGGGCAACTAAGGAGAGGCTCCTTAAGAAGCATCTCAAGGTCCTGGAGTGGCCTAGCCAGTCTCCAGACCTGAACCCAATAGAAAATCTTTGGAGGGAGCTGAAAGTCCATATTGCCCAGCGACAGCTCCGAAACCTGAAGGATCTGGAGAAGGTCTGTATGGAGGAGTGGGCCAAAATCCCTGCTGCAGTGTGTGCAAACCTGGTCAAGAACTACAGAAAACATATGATCTCTGTAATTGCAAACAAAGGTTTCTGTACCAAATATTAAGTGCTGCTTTTCTGATGTATCAAATACTTATGTAATGCAATAAAATGCAAATGAATTACTTAAAAATCATACAATATGATTTTTCTGGATTTTTGTTTTAGATTCCGTCTCTCACAGTTGAAGTGTACCTATGATATAAATTACAGACCTCTACATGCTTTGTAAGTAGGAAACACTGCCGATTTTGCAGGTTATCAAATACTCGTTCTCCACACTCCCCACTGAGCTATACCATCTGTCTCCTATGTCTGCATTCGGGTCTTGCCTTGTGCCCTTATAGACTCAGTCCTCATTGTCTAGCATCCTGAGTTTCCACCCCTCGGTAACACCCACCTCTTAGCAGAGGGGTAGTGTGCTAACATAGCACTGTGCCATGCCAGTAAAAAGTGTCTCTTTATTTCCCATAACTTCTTTTGGAGACTGTTTTTTGTTGACAATTTCAGATGACTGACATGTCCAAAGTAAACTGCATGTTACTCAGGCTCAGAAGCTAGGATATGTATATACTTGGTAGAATTGGATGGTAAACACTCTGTAGTTTCCAAAATTGTTAAAATAATGTCTGTGAGTATAACAGAACTGATATGGCAGGCAAAAATCTGAGGAACATCCATCCAGAATTTTTTTTTTTTTTAGGTAACAGGCCATTTCAGTGCTAGCCTATGGGAAATACAAATAGATAGGACCCATATTGCAGTTCCTATGGCTTCCACTAGATGTCAACAGTCTTTAGAAAGGGTTTCAGGCTTGTTTTTGAAAAATGAGCAAGTAGTTGGAAAAACTACTAGGTGTCTCTCATTAGAAAAGTAGTCTGAGGTGTACGCTCTTCGTTATTTATCTTCCCTGTTGAACATACTATTATCCGTCTTAAATATGAGCGTTTATTTAGATATTAGAGTACCTGAGGATTAATTAGAAACATCGTTTGACTTGTTTGGACAAACTTTACCAGTAACTTTTTTGATTTGTTTGTATGCATGTTGAACGAGTGGATTACTGAGATCATTGGCGCCAACTAAACAGACTTTTTTGGATATAAAGAAGGACTTTATCGAAACAAATCAACCATTTATTGTGTAGCTGGAAGCCTTGGGATTGCAAACAGGGGAAGATCTTCAAAGGCAAGTGATTTATTTAATCGCTATTTGTGATTTTGTGATGCCTGTGCTGGTTGAAAAAGTATTTTGAAGTGGGGCGCTGTCCTCAGATAATCGCATGGTATGCTTTCACCGTAAAGCCTTTTTGAAATCTGACAATGCGGTTGGATTAACAAGAAGTTAAGCTTTTAAATGATGTATGACACTTGTATTTTAATGAATGTTTAATATTACGATTTTTGTATTTTGAATTCTGCGCTGAGGGAAGAGGAGAGGAGAGGGTTGGAGGGTGGGGAGAGGACAAATAGTGTCTGAAGTCTCGTAGGTGTCCCGCTACTGGTTCATGCGCTCAAACAGGGAAGGAGTTTAATTTTGTGCTCTTTTCTTGTCTTGTCATTTTTTACATACACGGGGTACTGTATTCTAATTACCTCTGAACAGTGGGAGACAGCTTCTAAGGCCTCTCCATTTGGTTGGAGTAGACTGTGCGACTCTCCTGCCATTGTTGGGCTCAGGGGCTTTGACATCTCTCACTTGACACGTCAGTGATAATTGAAGTTGCATCAAGCTTGGTAGCCTTAATTTAGCATTCAGTCCTTATAAAGTAAAATATATCATTGTAATGCATTTTTCTCCTTGGCTTTTGGAAATAAAATATAGCTTCAGACCAAACATTACTCACTCAGTTCCAAGTAGAATGGTGTTTTCAGGTTTCTGTTGTTTAGCTTTGGAATAATAATCTTTGGTAGTTGTAAGCCTTCCAGGTGATTCTGTAATTCCATCCAAAATCAGGTTGTAGGATGAGTATAGATTTGGAAGAAAGGTTATGTTGTAGAGGGTAGCATCCTGTACATGTCCCTGACAAAAAAAATCCAAGTTAATCTAATTCTAAATCATAATTTTTTAAAGAACATGCTGAAAAATGTAGGAGCTCATCTGCTCATAACCTCTCTCTCTCCTCTCTCCCTCCTCGCCCCTCTCTCCTTCTTTCTCCTCCTCTCTCTCCTCCTCTCTCTCCCCACCTCTCTCTCTCCCCGCTCTCTCTCTCTGCCTCCCTCTCCCCCGCCACAGACACAAGATGTCATGACCACATCGTGATAGACATGAGCCCTGCTGCAGTATTGACATCGGTGATAAATGATGATGTGGTGTCCTATTGTAAAATTGATGACTGTGTTTCTACTGGCTCACACACTTAATCACTGTGGCATAGTGTCAAGGCGACAGCACTGAGTCATCATGACATAGATATCACACAGTAGGCAGTGCGGGGAGTAAGAGCGATCGTAGGGAAGGAACAGGCAAGATGTCTTGCTATTGAATTAGTCTCTTGTGACAGACTGCTAACATAAGCACACAGGATTCCGGGATGAATATAGCATAGAGGTAGGAGGCTGTAGGCTGAGGCTATGCAGGAGCAGGATAATACATGGTAATACATCACTGAGTCATTCAGGGGAGACGTCAGCATGTTTGGGGCCCAGAAGACGGAATAAATCAGAGACCCGCCTGACAGTGAATACACTATTGTACACTGGATGGTCTATTAGAAGTGACAGGTTGTCCCTGACAACAGAGAGAGAGGGAGAAATAGAAAAGACCGAGTTACCTCATTACTCAGTATTCTAGAATTCTGGCTGCCATTCAGTCCTGTGAGGCTTGGAGGATGGGTTAAGGAGAGGAGAGGAAGATGGGTTAAGGAGAGGAGAGGAGGATGGGTTAAGGAGAGGAGAGGAGGATGGGTTAAGGAGAGGAGAGGAGGATGGGGTAAGGAGAGGAGAGGGTTGGAGAGGAGACAGAGAACAAATAGTGTCTGAAGTCTCTCTAGTGTCACTGCAACTAACATCACTTTGATGTCACTGGGTTCCATCTGGAACATTCTGTTTGAAACTTACTACCTCAGTAACTAATTTATGTAAGTATGTATGTATGAAGGAAGACTAGTATTCAACATTCAGATTAAAATAAGTCATCAATTGGCTCTCATTTCAGCATCTGTTAAATGAACCTGGTTTATTAATGCATGTCAACTATGCTGTGAAACGTGTATTTTATTTTTTATTTCACCTTTATTTAACCAGGTAGGCCAGTTGAGAACACCTTTATTTAACCAGGTAGGCCAGTTGAGAACACCTTTATTTAACCAGGTAGGCTAGTTGAGAACACCTTTATTTAACCAGGTAGGCCAGTTGAGAACACCTTTATTTAACCAGGTAGGCCAGTTGAGAACACCTTTATTTAACCAGGTAGGCCAGTTGAGAACACCTTTATTTAACCAGGTAGGCTAGTTGAGAACACCTTTATTTAACCAGGTAGGCTAGTAGAGAACACCTTTATTTAACCAGGTAGGCTAGTAGAGAACACCTTTATTTAACCAGGTAGGCCAGTAGAGAACACCTTTATTTAACCAGGTAGGCTAGTAGAGAACACCTTTCTTTAACCAGGTAGGCTAGTTGAGAACACCTTTATTTAACCAGGTAGGCTAGTAGAGAACACCTTTATTTAACCAGGTAGGCTAGTTGAGAACACCTTTATTTAACCAGGTAGGCTAGTTTAGAACACCTTTATTTAACCAGGTAGGCTAGTTGAGAACACGTTTATTTAACAAGGTAGGCCAGTTGAGAACACCTTTATTTAACCAGGTAGGCCAGTTGAGAACACCTTTATTTAACCAGGTAGGCCAGTTGAGAACACCTTTATTTAACCAGGTAGGCCAGTTGAGAACACCTTTATTTAACCAGGTAGGCCAGTTGAGAACACATTTATTTAACCAGGTAGGCCAGTTGAGAACACCTTTATTTAACCAGGTAGGCCAGTTGAGAACACCTTTATTTAACCAGGTAGGCCAGTTGAGAACACCTTTATTTAACCAGGTAGGCCAGTTGAGAACACCTTTATTTAGCCAGGTAGGCTAGTAGAGAACACCTTTATTTAACCAGGTAGGCTAGTTGAGAACACCTTTATTTAACCAGGTAGGCTAGTTGAGAACACCTTTATTTAACCAGGTAGGCTAGTTGAGAACACCTTTATTTAACCAGGTAGGCTAGTTGAGAACACCTTTATTTAACCAGGTAGGCTAGTTGAGAACACCTTTATTTAACAAGGTAGGCCAGTTGAGAACACCTTTTTTTAACCAGGTAGGCTAGTTGAGAACACCTTTATTTAACCAGGTGGGCCAGTTGAGAACACCTTTATTTAACCAGGTGGGCCAGTTGAGAACACCTTTATTTAACCAGGTAGGCTAGTTGAGAACACCTTTATTTAACCAGGTAGGCCAGTTGAGAACACCTTTATTTAACCAGGTAGGCTAGTTGAGAACACCTTTATTTAACCAGGTAGGCCAGTTGAGAACACCTTTATTTAACCAGGTAGGCCAGTTGAGAACACCTTTATTTAACCAGGTAGGCTATTTGAGAACACCTTTATTTAGCCAGGTAGGCCAGTTGAGAACACCTTTATTTAACCAGGTAGGCCAGTTGAGAACACCTTTATTTAACCAGGTAGGCCAGTTGAGAACACCTTTATTTAACCAGGTAGGCTAGTTGAGAACACCTTTATTTAACCAGGTAGGCCAGTTGAGATCACCTTTATTTAACCAGGTAGGCCAGTTGAGAACACCTTTATTTAACCAGGTAGGCTAGTTGAGAACACCTTTATTTAACCAGGTAGGCTAGTAGAGAACACCTTTATTTAACCAGGTAGGCTAGTAGAGAACACCTTTATTTAACCAGGTAGGCCAGTAGAGAACACCTTTATTTAACCAGGTAGGCTAGTAGAGAACACCTTTATTTAACCAGGTAGGCTAGTTGAGAACACCTTTATTTAACCAGGTAGGCTAGTAGAGAACACCTTTATTTAACCAGGTAGGCGAGTTGAGAACACCTTTATTTAACCAGGTAGGCTAGTTGAGAACACCTTTATTTAACCAGGTAGGCTAGTTGAGAACACCTTTATTTAACCAGGTAGGCCAGTTGAGAACACCTTTATTTAACCAGGTAGGCCAGTTGAGAACACCTTTATTTAACCAGGTAGGCCAGTTGAGAACACCTTTATTTAACCAGGTAGGCCAGTTGAGAACACCTTTATTTAACCAGGTTGGCCAGTTGAGAACACCTTTATTTAACCAGGTAGGCCAGTTGAGAACACCTTTATTTAACCAGGTAGGCCAGTTGAGAACACCTTTATTTAACCAGGTAGGCTAGTTGAGAACACCTTTATTTAACCAGGTAGGCTAGTTGAGAAGACCTTTATTTAACCAGGTAGGCTAGTTGAGAACACCTTTATTTAACCTGGTAGGCTAGTTGAGAACACCTTTATTTAACCAGGTAGGCTAGTTGAGAACACCTTTATTTAACAAGGTAGGCCAGTTGAGAACACCTTTATTTAACCAGGTAGGCCAGTTGAGAACACTTTTATTTAACCAGGTAGGCCAGTTGAGAACACCTTTATTTAACCAGGTAGGCCAGTTGAGAACACCTTTATTTAACCAGGTAGGCCAGTTGAGAACACCTTTATTTAACCAGGTAGGCCAGTTGAGAACACCTTTATTTAACCAGGTAGGCCAGTTGAGAACACCTTTATTTAACCAGGTAGGCTAGTTGAGAACACCTTTATTTAACCAGGTAGGCTAGTTGAGAACACCTTTATTTAACCAGGTAGGCTAGTTGAGAACACCTTTATTTAACCTGGTAGGCTAGTTGAGAACACCTTTATTTAACCAGGTAGGCTAGTTGAGAACACCTTTATTTAACAAGGTAGGCCAGTTGAGAACACCTTTATTTAACCAGGTAGGCCAGTTGAGAACACCTTTATTTAACCAGGTAGGCCAGTTGAGAACACCTTTATTTAACCAGGTAGGCTAGTTGAGAACACCTTTATTTAACCTGGTAGGCTAGTTGAGAACACCTTTATTTAACCAGGTAGGCTAGTTGAGAACACCT
This sequence comes from Oncorhynchus tshawytscha, assembly GCF_018296145.1. Taxonomy (NCBI): domain Eukaryota; kingdom Metazoa; phylum Chordata; class Actinopteri; order Salmoniformes; family Salmonidae; genus Oncorhynchus; species Oncorhynchus tshawytscha. The sequence goes on along the minus strand of NC_056444.1, from coordinate 81,326,953 downwards.
TTATTTAACAAGGTAGGCCAGTTGAGAACACCTTTATTTAACCAGGTAGGCCAGTTGAGAACACTTTTATTTAACCAGGTAGGCCAGTTGAGAACACCTTTATTTAACCAGGTAGGCCAGTTGAGAACACCTTTATTTAACCAGGTAGGCTAGTTGAGAACACCTTTATTTAACCAGGTAGGCTAGTTGAGAACACCTTTATTTAACCAGGTAGGCTAGTTGAGAACACCTTTATTTAACCTGGTAGGCTAGTTGAGAACACCTTTATTTAACCAGGTAGGCCAGTTGAGAACACCTTTATTTAACCAGGTAGGCCAGTTGAGAACACCTTTATTTAACCAGGTAGGCCGGTAGAGAACACCATTATTTAACCAGGTAGGCCGGTTGAGAACACCTTTATTTAACCAGGTAGGCCGGTTGAGAACACCTTTATTTAACCAGGTAGGCCGGTTGAGAACACCTTTATTTAACCAGGTAGGCCGGTTGAGAACACCTTTATTTAACAAGGTAGGCTAGTTGAGAACACCTTTATTTAACCAGGTAGGCAAGTTGAGAACACCTTTTTTTTTTTTAACCAGGTAGGCCAGTTGAGAACACCTTTATTTAACCAGGTAGGCCAGTTGAGAACACCTTTATTTAACCAGGTAGGCCAGTTGAGAACACCTTTATTTAACCAGGTAGGCCAGTTGAGAACACCTTTATTTAACCAGGTAGGCCAGTTGAGAACACCTTTATTTAACCAGGTAGGCTAGTTGAGAAGACCTTTATTTAACCAGGTAGGCTAGTTGAGAACACCTTTATTTAACCAGGTAGGCTAGTTGAGAACACCTTTATTTAACCTGGTAGGCTAGTTGAGAACACCTTTATTTAACCAGGTAGGCTAGTTGAGAACACCTTTATTTAACCAGGTAGGCTAGTAGAGAACACCTTTATTTAACCAGGTAGGCTAGTAGAGAACACCTTTATTTAACCAGGTAGGCCAGTAGAGAACACCTTTATTTAACCAGGTAGGCTAGTAGAGAACACCTTTATTTAACCAGGTAGGCTAGTTGAGAACACCTTTATTTAACCAGGTAGGCTAGTAGAGAACACCTTTATTTAACCAGGTAGGCGAGTTGAGAACACCTTTATTTAACCAGGTAGGCTAGTTGAGAACACCTTTATTTAACCAGGTAGGCTAGTTGAGAACACCTTTATTTAACAAGGTAGGCCAGTTGAGAACACCTTTATTTAACCAGGTAGGCCAGTTGAGAACACCTTTATTTAACCAGGTAGGCCAGTTGAGAACACCTTTATTTAACCAGGTAGGCCAGTTGAGAACACCTTTATTTAACCAGGTAGGCCAGTTGAGAACACCTTTATTTAACCAGGTAGGCCAGTTGAGAACACCTTTATTTAACCAGGTAGGCTAGTTGAGAACACCTTTATTTAACCAGGTAGGCTAGTTGAGAACACCTTTATTTAACCAGGTAGGCTAGTTGAGAACACCTTTATTTAACCTGGTAGGCTAGTTGAGAACACCTTTATTTAACCAGGTAGGCTAGTTGAGAACACCTTTATTTAACAAGGTAGGCCCGTTGAGAACACCTTTATTTAACCAGGTAGGCTAGTTGAGAACACTTTTATTTAACCAGGTAGGCCAGTTGAGAACACCTTTATTCAACCAGGTAGGCCAGTTGAGAACACCTTTATTTAACCAGGTAGGCCAGTTGAGAACACCTTTATTTAACAAGGTAGGCTAGTTGAGAACACCTTTATTTAACCAGGTAGGCAAGTTGAGAACACCTTTTTTTAACCAGGTAGGCCAGTTGAGAACACCTTTATTTAACCAGGTAGGCCAGTTGAGAACACCTTTATTTAACCAGGTAGGCCAGTTGAGAACACCTTTATTTAACCAGGTAGGCCAGTTGAGAACACCTTTATTTAACCAGGTAGGCTAGTTGAGAAGACCTTTATTTAACCAGGTAGGCTAGTTGAGAACACCTTTATTTAACCAGGTAGGCTAGTTGAGAACACCTTTATTTAACCTGGTAGGCTAGTTGAGAACACCTTTATTTAACCAGGTAGGCTAGTTGAGAACACCTTTATTTAACCAGGTAGGCTAGTAGAGAACACCTTTATTTAACCAGGTAGGCTAGTAGAGAACACCTTTATTTAACCAGGTAGGCCAGTAGAGAACACCTTTATTTAACCAGGTAGGCTAGTAGAGAACACCTTTATTTAACCAGGTAGGCTAGTTGAGAACACCTTTATTTAACCAGGTAGGCTAGTAGAGAACACCTTTATTTAACCAGGTAGGCGAGTTGAGAACACCTTTATTTAACCAGGTAGGCTAGTTGAGAACACCTTTATTTAACCAGGTAGGCTAGTTGAGAACACCTTTATTTAACAAGGTAGGCCAGTTGAGAACACCTTTATTTAACCAGGTAGGCCAGTTGAGAACACCTTTATTTAACCAGGTAGGCCAGTTGAGAACACCTTTATTTAACCAGGTAGGCCAGTTGAGAACACCTTTATTTAACCAGGTAGGCCAGTTGAGAACACCTTTATTTAACCAGGTAGGCCAGTTGAGAACACCTTTATTTAACCAGGTAGGCTAGTTGAGAACACCTTTATTTAACCAGGTAGGCTAGTTGAGAACACCTTTATTTAACCAGGTAGGCTAGTTGAGAACACCTTTATTTAACCTGGTAGGCTAGTTGAGAACACCTTTATTTAACCAGGTAGGCTAGTTGAGAACACCTTTATTTAACAAGGTAGGCCCGTTGAGAACACCTTTATTTAACCAGGTAGGCTAGTTGAGAACACTTTTATTTAACCAGGTAGGCCAGTTGAGAACACCTTTATTCAACCAGGTAGGCCAGTTGAGAACACCTTTATTTAACCAGGTAGGCCAGTTGAGAACACCTTTATTTAACCAGGTAGGCCAGTTGAGAACACCTTTATTTAACCAGGTAGGCCAGTTGAGAACACCTTTATTTAACCAGGTAGGCCAGTTGAGAACACCTTTATTTAACCAGGTAGGCTAGTTGAGAACACCTTTATTTAACCAGGTAGGCTAGTTGAGAACACCTTTTGTTTAACCAGGTAGGCTAGTTGAGAACACCTTTATTTAACCAGGTAGGCTAGTTGAGAACACCTTTATTTAACAAGGTAGGCCAGTTGAGAACACCTTTATTTAACCAGGTAGGCTAGTTGAGAACACCTTTATTTACCCAGGTAGGCCAGTTGAGAACACCTTTATTTAACCAGGTAGGCCAGTTGAGAACACCTTTATTTAACCAGGTAGGCCAGTTGAGAACACCTTTATTTAACCAGGTAGGCCAGTTGAGAACACCTTTATTTAACCAGGTAGGCTAGTTGAGAACACCTTTATTTAACCAGGTAGGCTAGTTGAGAACACCTTTATTTAACCTGGTAGGCTAGTTGAGAACACCTTTATTTAACCAGGTAGGCTAGTTGAGAACACCTTTATTTAACAAGGTAGGCCAGTTGAGAACACCTTTATTTAACCAGGTAGGCCAGTTGAGAACACCTTTATTTAACCAGGTAGCCTAGTTGAGAACACCTTTATTTAACCAGGTAGGCAAGTTGAGAACACCTTTATTTAACCAGGTAGGCCAGTTGAGAACACCTTTTTTTTAACCAGGTAGGCTAGTTGAGAACACCTTTATTTAACCAGGTAGGCCAGTTGAGAACACCTTTATTTAACCAGGTAGGCCAGTTGAGAACACCTTTATTTAACCAGGTAGCCTAGTTGAGAACACCTTTATTTAACCAGGTAGGCAAGTTGAGAACACCTTTATTTAACCAGGTAGGCCAGTTGAGAACACCTTTTTTAACCAGGTAGGCCAGTTGAGAACACCTTTATTTAACCAGGTAGGCCAGTTGAGAACACCTTTATTTAACCAGGTAGGCCAGTTGAGAACACCTTTATTTAACCAGGTAGGCCAGTTGAGAACACCTTTATTTAACCAGGTAGGCTAGTTGAGAACACCTTTATTTAACCAGGTAGGCTAGTTGAGAACACCTTTATTTAACCTGGTAGGCTAGTTGAGAACACCTTTATTTAACCTGGTAGGCTAGTTGAGAACACCTTTATTTAACCAGGTAGGCTAGTTGAGAACACCTTTATTTAACAAGGTAGGCCAGTTGAGAACATCTTTATTTAACCAGGTAGGCCAGTTGAGAACACCTTTATTTAACCAGGTAGGCCAGTTGAGAACACCTTTATTTAACCAGGTAGGCTAGTTGAGAACACCTTTATTTAACCAGGTAGGCTAGTTGAGAACACCTTTATTTAACCAGGTAGGCTAGTTGAGAACACCTTTATTTAACCAGGTAGGCTAGTTGAGAACACCTTTATTTAACCAGGTGGGCCAGTTGAGAACACCTTTATTTAACCAGGTGGGCCAGTTGAGAACACCTTTATCTAACCAGGTAGGCTAGTTGAGAACACCTTTATTTAACCAGGTAGGCCAGTTGAGAACACCTTTATTTAACCAGGTAGGCTAGTTGAGAACACCTTTATTTAACCAGGTAGGCCAGTTGAGAACACCTTTATTTAACCAGGTAGGACAGTTGAGAACACCTTTATTTAACCAGGTAGTCTAGTTAAGAACACCTTTATTTAACCAGGTAGGCCAGTTGAGAACACCTTTATTTAACCATGTAGGCCAGTTGAGAACACCTTTATTTAACCAGGTAGGCCAGTTGAGAACACCTTTATTTAACCAGGTAGGCTAGTTGAGAACACCTTTATTTAACCAGGTAGGCCAGTTGAGAACACCTTTATTTAACCAGGTAGGCTAGTTGAGAACACCTTTATTTAACAAGGTAGGCCAGTTGAGAACACCTTTATTTAACCAGGTAGGCCAGTTGAGAACACCTTTATTTAACCAGGTAGGCTAGTTGAGAACACCTTTATTTAACCAGGTAGGCTAGTTGAGAACACCTTTATTTAACCAGGTAGGCCAGTTGAGAACACCTTTATTTAACCAGGTAGGCTGGTAGAGAACACCTTTATTTAACCAGGTAGGCCGGTTGAGAACACCTTTATTTAACCAGGTAGGCCGGTTGAGAACACCTTTATTTAACCAGGTAGGCCGGTTGAGAACACCTTTATTTAACCAGGTAGGCCAGTTGAGAACACCTTTATTTAACCAGGTAGGCTAGTTGAGAACACCTTTTTTAACCAGGTAGGCCAGTTGAGAACACCTTTATTTAACCAGGTAGGCCAGTTGAGAACACCTTTATTTAACCAGGTAGGCCAGTTGAGAACACCTTTATTTAACCAGGTAGGCCAGTTGAGAACACCTTTATTTAACCAGGTGGGCTAGTTGAGAACACCTTTATTTAACCAGGTAGGCTAGTTGAGAACACCTTTATTTAACCAGGTAGGCTAGTTGAGAACACCTTTATTTAACCTGGTAGGCTAGTTGAGAACACCTTTATTTAACCAGGTAGGCTAGTTGAGAACACCTTTATTTAACAAGGTAGGTCAGTTGAGAACACCTTTATTTAACCAGGTAGGCCAGTTGAGAACACCTTTATTTAACCAGGTAGGCTAGTTGAGAACACCTTTATTTAACCAGGTAGGCTAGTTGAGAACACCTTTATTTAACCAGGTAGGACTAGTTGAGAACACCTTTATTTAACCAGGTGGGCCAGTTGAGAACACCTTTATTTAACCAGGTGGGCCAGTTGAGAACACCTTTATTTAACCAGGTAGGACTAGTTGAGAACACCTTTATTTAACCAGGTGGGCCAGTTGAGAACACCTTTATTTAACCAGGTAGGCCAGTTGAGAACACCTTTATTTAACCAGGTAGGCTAGTTGAGAACACCTTTATTTAACCAGGTAGGCCAGTTGAGAACACCTTTATTTAACCAGGTAGGCCAGTTGAGAACACCTTTATTTAACCAGGTAGGTCAGTTGAGAACACCTTTATTTAACCAGGTAGGCTAGTTGAGAACACCTTTATTTAACCAGGTAGGCTAGTTGAGAACACCTTTATTTAACCAGGTAGGCTAGTTGAGAACACCTTTATTTAACCAGGTAGGCCGGTTGAGAACACCTTTATTTAACCAGGTAGGCCAGTTGAGAACACCTTTATTTAACCAGGTAGGCTAGTTGAGAACACCTGTATTTAACCAGGTAGGCTAGTTGAGAACACCTTTATTTAACCAGGTAGGCTAGTTGAGAACACCTTTATTTAACCAGGTAGGCCAGTTGAGAACACCTTTATTTAACCAGGTAGGCAAGTTGAAAACACCTTTATTTAACCAGGTAGGCTAGTTGAGAACACCTTTATTTAACCAGGTAGGCTAGTTGAGAACACCTTTATTTAACCAGGTAGGCTAGTTGAGAACACCTTTATTTAACCAGGTAGGCTAGTTGAGAACACCTTTATTTAACCAGGTAGGCTAGTTGAGAACACCTTTATTTAACCAGGTAGGCTAGTTGAGAACACCTTTATTTAACCAGGTAGGCTAGTTGAGAACAAGTTCTCATTTACAACTGCAACCTGGCTAAGACAAAGAAAAGCAGTTCGACACATACAACAACACAGAGTTACACATGGAATAAACAAAACATACAGTCAATAATACAGTAATAAAATCTATATACAGCATGTGCAAATGAGGTAGGATAAGAGAGGTAAGGCAATAACTAGGCCATGTTGCAAAGTAATTACAATATAGCAATTAAACACTGGAATGGTAGGATGTGCAGAGGATGAATGTGCAAGTTGAGATACTGGGAAGCAAAGGAACAAGATAAAATAAATAAATACAGTACGGGGATGAGGTAGATTGGATGGGCTATTTACAGATGAGCTATGTACAGGTGCAGTGATCTGTGAGCTGCTCTGACAGCTGGTGCTTGAAACTAGTGAGGGAGGTAAGAGTCTCCAGCTTCAGAGATTTTTGCAGTTTGTTCCAGTCATTGGCAGCGGAGAACTAGAAGGAGAGGCGGCCAAAGGAAGAATTGGCTTTGGACGTGACCAGTGAGATATACCTGCTGGAGCACGTGCTACGGGTGGGTGCTGCTATGGTGACCAGTGAGCTGAAATAAGGCGGGGCTTTACCAAGCAGAGACTTGTGGATGACCTGGAGCCTGGTTAAAACTCGGAGGAACTTACGCAAGGAAAGGGAATCCCGTCAAGGTCCCTCTAATCTCAGGAGGATGGAACTTCCAGCTTGGTATTGATAAACGAGTGGTGAGAGCGGAAACGGAAAGATACTTCCCACCTACTGTTTGTGTGTCTGCGTGTGTGTGTTTTAGGTAGGGAGAGGGTGAGTTATAAAATGGAACGTTCTCGTGAATAAACTTTATGGACCTTTTGCATAAGCTGAGTCTTTGCCTAATTATTATTACACCCAGGGTCTTACAAACCTCTGGGATTGGTCAAAGCTTAAATAATTGTTAGTTATCATCATTGGGATTGAAAATTCTCATCACAAGGATGCTTTTTTGTGAAATAGGAAGCCGCTTCTAGATTTAATTTTGGATTGGAGATGTTTAATGTGAGTCTGGAAGGAAAGTTTACAGTCTAACCAGACACCTAGGTATTTGTAGTTGTCCACATATTCTAAGTCAGAACCGTCCAGAGTAGTGATGCTGGACGGGCGAGCAGGTGCAGGCAATGACTGGTTCAAGAGCATGCATTTAGTTTTACTTGCATTTAAGAGCAGTTGGAGGCCACTGAAGGAGAGTTGTATGGCATTGAAGCTCATCTGGAGGTTGGTTAACACAGTGTCCAATGAAGGGCCAGAGGTATACAGAATGGTGTCTGCGTAGAGGTGGATCAAAGAATCACCAGCAGCGAGAGCGACATCATTGATGTATACAAAGAAGAGAGTTGGCCTGAGAATTGAACCCTGTGGCACCCCCATAGAGACTGCCAGAGGCCCGGACAACAGACCCTCCGATTTGACACACTGAACTCTATCGGAGAAGAAGTTGGTGAACCAAGCGAGGCAATAATTTGAGAAACCAAGGCTGTTGAGTCTGCCAATAAGAATATTGTGATTGACAGAATCGAAAGCCTTAGCCAGGTCGATGAATACGGCTGCACAGTAATGTCTCTTATCAATTGCGGTTATGATATCGTTTAGGATCTTGAGCGTGGCTGAGGTGCACCCATGACCAGCTCTGAAACCAGATTGCATAGCCGTGAAGGTACGGTGAGATTCGAAATGGTCGGTAATCTGTTTGTTAACTTGGCTTTCAAAGACGTTAGAAAGGCAGGGTAGAATAGATATAGGTCTGTAGCAGTTTTGGTCTAGAGTGTCTCCCCCTTTGAAGAGGGGGATGACCGCGGCAGCTTTCCAATCTATGGAAATCTCAGACGATACGAAAGAGAGGTTGAACAGGCTAGTAATAGAGGTTGTAATAATTTCGGCAGATCATTTTAGAAAGAGAGGGTCCAGATTGTCTAGTCCTGCTGATTTGTAGGGTTCCAGGTTTTGCAGTGAAGGAGAAGTGGAGGAGTTTTGGGCGAGTTGCTGTGTGGAGTGCAGGGCTGTTGACCGGGGTAGGGGTAGCCAGGTGGAAAGCATGGCCAGCCGTAGAAAAATGCTTATTGAAATACTCAATTATTGTGGATTTATTGGTAGTGACAGTGTTTCCTAGCCTCATTGCAGTGGGCAGCTGGGAGGAGGTGTTCTTATTATCCATGGACTTTACAGTGTCACAGGACTTTTTTGAGTTTGCACTACAGGATGCAAATTTCTGTTTGAGAAAGCTAGCCTTTCCAAACTGCCGGTGTATGTTGGTTCCTAACTTCCCTGAAAAGTTGCATATCACAGGGGCTATTCGATGCTAATGCAGAACGCCACAGGATGTTTTAATAATATGCCTTGAGGCAGGTGCAATCAATGGCTTGTGAAATGAGCCAAAATGTATAGAGGGGGTGGGGGCACTGCAAATAGTCTGGGTAGCCATTTGACCAGATGTTCAGGAGTCTTATGGATTGGGGGTAGAAGCCTTTTGGACCTAGACTTGGCGCTCTGGTACAGCTTGCCGTGCGGTTGCAGAGAGAACAGTCTACGACTAGGGTGGCTATATATAATAGCCCAGGACCAGGTTACAGTTTGCCAGGCCGGTATATACTGTACAGTAGGTACAACACATGATATAACAGCGCAGGACCATGTTACTGTTTTAGTGGGTATGGATGGGTAGCAATGTCTCCTGTTTTAATGGGTACAGATGGGTACCAATGTCTCCTGTTTTAATGGGTACAGATGGGTACCAATGTCTCCTGTTTTAATGGGTACATATGGGTACCAATGTCTCCTGTTTTAATGGGTACGGATGGGTACCAATGTATCCTGTTTTAATGGGTAAGGATGGGTACCAATGTGTCTTGTTTTAATGGGTAAGGATGGGTACCAATGTATCCTATTTTAATGGGTACGGATGGGTACCAATGTATCCTGTTTTAATGGGTACGGATGGGTACCAATGTATCCTGTTTTAATAGGTAAGGATGGGTACCAATGTATCCTGTTTTAATGGGTACGGATGGGTACCAATGTATCCTGTTTTAATGGGTACGGATGGGTACCAATGTATCCTGTTTTAATGGGTAAGGATGGGTACCAATGTGTCTTGTTTTAATGGGTACGGATGGGTACCAATGTATCCTGTTTTAATGGGTAAGGATGGGTACCAATGTGTCTTGTTTTAATGGGTAAGGATGGGTACCAATGTGTCTTGTTTTAATGGGTACGGATGGGTACCAATGTCTCCTGTTTTAATGGGTAAGGATGGGTACCAATGTGTCTTGTTTTAATGGGTACGGATGGGTACCAATGTCTCCTGTTTTAATGGGTAAGGATGGGTACCAATGTGTCTTGTTTTAATGGGTAAGGCTGGGTACCAATGTCTCCTGTTTTAATGGGTAAGGATGGGTACCAATGTGTCTTGTTTTAATGGGTGACTTTCACTTTTACTTGAGTAATTCCTATTAAGGTTTCTTTACTTTTACTCAAGTATGACAATTGGATCATTTCCCCACAACTGGCAGCCACCTCCTCTCTTACGTTACAGAATATAATATTCATCCTTTGGCTGCAGTTGGTTGCCAGGACACGTTAGTAAATCTATTTTCAGTCTATTTCCATTGTCCTCTTAGAGTTTCTCCTCTCCTCAGTTTGCTCCTCTGTTCATGAATCACCTTGATGGCAGAGTGAGGTTGCAAACTGTTTCCCCCCATTTAGTTATGCTGTCAATGTCCTATTTATATCCTCAGTGTAAGAGGATGAGTAATGGTCGGGATATTTCTCTCTCTCCTTCTCTCCCTGTCTCTCTCTCGTTCTCTCTAGCTCTCTCTCTCTCTAGCTCTCTTTCTCTAGCTCTCTCTCTAGCTCTCTAGCTTTCTCTCTGGCTTTCTCTCTCTCTCCAGCTTTCTCTCTAGCTCTCTCTCTCTAGCTTTCTCGCTCCCTCTAGCTCTCTAGCTTTCTCTCTCCCTCTAGCTCTCTCTCTAGCTTTCTCTCTCTCTAGCTCTCTCTCTCCCTCTAGCTCTCTCTCTCCCTCTAGCTCTCTCTCTATAGCTCTCTCTCCAGCTTTCTCTCTAGCTTTCTCTCTCTCTAGCTTTCTCTCTCCCTCTAGCTCTCTCTCTCCCTCTAGCTCTCTCTCTCTATAGCTCTCTCTCTCCAACTTTCTCTCTAGCTTTCTCTCTCTCTCTAGCTTTCTCTCTCCCTCTAGCTCTCTCTCTCCAGCTTTCTCTCCAGCTTTCTCTCTAGCTTTCTCTCTCCCTCTAGCTCTCTCTCTAGTTTTCTCTCTCCCCTAGCTCTCTCCCCCTAGCTCTCTCTCTCCAGCTTTCTCTCTAGCTTTCTCTCTAGCTTTCTCTCTCTGTAGCTTTCTCTCTCCCTCTAGCTCTCTAGCTTTCTCTCTCCCTCTAGCTTTCTCTCTAGCTTTCTCTCTAGCTCTCTCTCTCTCTAGCTTTCACGCTCCCTCTAGCTCTCTAGCTTTCTCTCTCCCTCTAGCTCTCTCTCTAGCTTTCTCTCTCTCTAGCTCTCTCTCTCCCTCTAGCTCTCTCTCTCCCTCTAGCTCTCTCCCTCTAGCTCTCTCTCTATAGCTCTCTCTCCAGCTTTCTCTCTAGCTTTCTCTCTCTAGCTTTCTCTCTCCCTCTAGCTCTCTCTCTCCCTCTAGCTCTCTCTCTCTATAGCTCTCTCTCTCCAGCTTTCTCTCTAGCTTTCTCTCTCTCTAGCTTTCTCGCTCCCTCTAGCTCTCTAGCTTTCTCTCTCCCTCTAGCTCTCTCTCTAGCTTTCTCTCTCTCTAGCTCTCTCTCTCCCTCTAGCTCTCTCTCTCCCTCTAGCTCTCTCCCTCTAGCTCTCTCTCTATAGCTCTCTCTCCAGCTTTCTCTCTAGCTTTCTCTCTCTAGCTTTCTCTCTCCCTCTAGCTCTCTCTCTCCCTCTAGCTCTCTCTCTCTATAGCTCTCTCTCTCCAGCTTTCTCTCTAGCTTTCTCTCTCTCTAGCTTTCTCTCTCCCTCTAGCTCTCTCTCTCCAGCTTTCTCTCCAGCTTTCTCTCTAGCTTTCTCTCTCCCTCTAGCTCTCTCTAGCTCTCTCTAGCTTTCTCTCTCACTCTAGCTCTCTCTCTCTAACTTTCTCTATCTATAGCTCTCTCTCTCCAGCTTTCTCTCTAGCTTTCTCTCTCTCTAGCTTTCTCTCTCCCTCTAGCTCTCTCTAGTTTTCTGTCTCTCTCTAGCTCTCTCTTTCTATAGCTTTCTCTCTATCTATAGCTCTCTCTCTCCAGCTTTCTCTCCAGCTTTCTCTCTCTCTAGCTTTCTCTCTCCCTCTAGCTCTCTCTCTCTAGCTTTCTCTATCAATTCAATTCAATTCAATTCAAGGGCTTTATTGGCATGGGAAACATGTGTTAACATTGCCAAAGCAAGTGAGGTAGACAACATACAAAGTGAATATATAAAGTGAAAAACAACAAAAATTAACAGTAAACATTACACATACAGAAGTTTCAAAACAGTAAAGACATTACAAATGTCATATTATATATATATACAGTGTTCTAACAATGTACAAATGGCTAAAGGACACAAGATAAAATAAATAAGCATAAATATGGGTTGTATTTACAATGGTGTTTGTTCTTCACTGGTTGCCCTTTTCTCGTGGCAACAGGTCACAAATCTTGCTGCTGTGACTCTGTAACTCTTTTTTTTATTTTGTCCTGTAACTCTTTCAATGTAATTGGAGAATCCAGTGGGTTCTGGTAGTCTTTAATAGTTGATTCTAAGATCTGTGTTTGATCATGTATATGTTTTTGCTCTTTATTCTTTGTTATAGAGCCAAAAAGATTGGAGAAGTGGTTTACCCATACATCTCCATTTTGGATAGATAATTCTTCGTGTTGTTGTTTGTTTAGTGTTTTCCAATTTTCCCAGAAGTGGTTAGAGTCTATGGATTCTTCAATTGCATTGAGCTGATTTCTGACATGCTGTTCCTTCTTTTTCCGTAGTGTATTTCTGTATTGTTTTAGTGATTCACCATAGTGAAGGCGTAGACTCAGGTTTTCCGGGTCTCTATGTTTTTGGTTGGACAGGTTTCTCAATTTCTTTCTTAGATTTTTGCATTCTTCATCAAACCATTTGTCATTATTGTTAATTTTCTTCGGAAATTGTTAATTTTCTTCTTTCTTCTATAGCTCTCTCTCTCCAGCTTTCTCTCTCTCTAGCTTTCTCTCTCTCCAGCTTCCTCTCTAGCTTTCTCTCTAGCTTCCTCTCTCTCTCTAGCTCTCTCATTCTCTATATATAGCTCTCTCTCTCCAGCTTTCTCTCCAGCTTTCTCTCCAGCTTTCTCTCTCTCCAGCTTTCTCTCTCTCTTGCTTTGTCTCTCTCTAGCTTTCTCTCTCTCTCTAGCTTTCTCTCTCCCTCCAGCTCTCTCTCTCTCCAGCTTCCTCTCGAGCTTTCTCTCTGTCTAGCTCTCTCGTTCTCTAGTTTGATCTCTATCTATAGCTCTCTCTCTCTCCAGCTTTCTCTCCAGCTTTCTCTCTAGCTTTCTCTCTAGCTTTCTCTCTCTCTCTCTAGCCCTCTGTAGCTTTCTCTCTTTCTCTAGCCCTCTCTAGCTTTCTCTCTAGCTTTCTCTCTAGCTTTCTCTCAATTCAATTCAATTCAAGGGCTTTATTGGCATGGGAAACATGTGTTAACATTGCCAAAGCAAGTGAGGTAGATAATATATAAAGTGAATATATAAAGTGAAATAAACAATAAAAATGAACAGTAAACATTACACATACAGAAGTAAAGTAAAACGATAAAGACATTACAAATGTCATATTATATATATACAGTGTTTTAACAATGTACAAATGGTTAAAGGACACAGGATAAAATAAATAAGCATAAATATGGGTTGTATTTACAATGGTGTGTGTTCTTCACTGGTTGCCCTTTTCTCGTGGCAACAGGTCACAAATCTTGCTGCTGTGATGGCACACTGTGGAATTTCACCCAGTAGATATGGGAGTTTATCAAAACTGGATTTGTTTTCAAATTCTTTGTGGATCTGTGTAATCTGAGGGAAATATGTCTCTCTAATATGGTCATACATTGGGCAGGAGGTTAGGAAGTGCAGTTCAGTTTCCACCTCATTTTGTGGACAGTGAGCACATAGCTTGTCTTCTCTTGAGAGCCATGTCTGCCAACGGCGGCCTTTCTCAATAGCAAGGCTATGCTCACTGAGTCTGTACATAGTCAAAGCTTTCCTTAATTTTGGGTCAGTCACAGTGGTCAGGTATTCTGCCGCTGTGTACTCTCTGTGTAGGGCCAAATAGCATTCTAGTTTGCTCTGTTTTTTTGTTAATTACTTGACACATTGGAAAGAATTATCTTTTTGTTTTCTCATGATTTGGTTGGGTCTAATTGTGCTGCTGTCCTGGGGCTCTGTAGGGTGTGTTTGTGTTTGTGAACAGAGCCCCAGGACCAGCTTGCTTAGGGGACTCTTCTCCAGGTTCATCTCTCTGTAGGTGATGGCTTTGTTATGGAAGGTTTGGGAATCGCTTCCTTTTAGGTGTTTATAGAATTTAACAGCTCTTTTCTGGATTTTGATAATTAGTGGGTATCGGCCTAATTCTGCTCTGCATGCATTATTTGGTGTTCTACGTTGTGCACGGAGGATATTTTTGCAGAATTCTGCGTGCAGAGTCTCAATTTGGTGTTTGTCCCATTTTGTGAAGTCTTGGTTGGTGAGCGGACCCCAGACCTCACAACCATAAAGGGCAATGGGCTCTATGACTGATTCAAGTATTTTTAGCCAAATCCTAATTGGTATGTTGAAATGTATGTTCCTTTTGATGGCATAGAATGCCCTTCTTGCCTTGTCTCTCAGATCATTCACAGCTTTGTGGAAGTTACCTGTGGCGCTGATGTTTAGGCCAAGGTATGTATAGTTTTTTGTGTGCTCTAGGGCAACAGTGTCTAGATGGAATTTGTATTTGTGGTCCTGGTGACTGGACCTTTTTTGGAACACCATTATTTTGGTCTTACTGAGATTTACTGTCAGGGCCCAGGTCTGGTAGAATCTGTGCAGAAGATCTAGGTGCTGCTGTAGGCCCTCCTTGGTTGGTGACAGAAGTACCAGATCATCAACAAACAGTAGACATTTGACTTCAGATTCTAGTAGGGTGAGGCTGGGTGCTGTAGACTGTTCTAGTGCCCTTGCCAATTCGTTGATATATATGTTGAAGAGAGTGGGGCTTAAGCTGCATCCCTGTCTCACCCCATTGTCCTGTGGGTGGAAATGTGTGTGCATTTTGCCAATTTTATCCGCACACTTGTTGTTTGTGTACATGGATTTTATAATGTCATATGTTTTTTCCCCAACACCACTTTCCATCAATTTGTATAGCAGACCCTCATGCCAAATTGAGTCAAAGGCTTTTTTGAAATCAGCAAAGCATGAGAAGACTTTTACTTTGTTTTGGTTTATTTGTTTGTCAATTAGGGTCTGCAGGGTGAATATGTGGTCTGTCGTACGATAATTTGGTAAAAGGCCAATTTGACATTTGCTCAGTACATTGTCTTCACTGAGGAAATGTACGAGTCTGCTATTATTGATAATGCAGAGGATTTTCCAAAGGTTGCTGTTGATGCATATCCCACGGTAGTTATTGGGGTCAAATTTGTCTCCTCTTTTGTGGATTGGGGTGATCAGTCTTTGGTTCCAAATATTGGGGAAGATGCCAGAGCTAAGGATGATGTTAAAGAGTTTGAGTATAGCCAATTGGAATTTGTTGTCTGTATATTTGATCATTTCATTGAGGATACCATCAACACCACAGGCCTGTTTGGGTTGGAGGGTTTTTATTCTGTCCTGTAGTTCAATCAAGGTAATTGGAGAATCCAGTGGGTTCTGGAATCAGGTTTGTTCTAGAATCCAGTGGGTTCTGGAATCAGGTTTGTTCTAGAATCCAGTGGGTTCTGGAATCAGGTTTGTTCTAGAATCCAGTGGGTTCTGGTAGTTTTTAATAGTGGATTCTAAGATTTGTATTTGATCATGTATATGTTTTTGCTGTTTGTTCTTTGTTATAGAGCCAAAAAGATTGGAGAAGTTGTTTACCCATACATCTCCATTTTGGTTAGATAATTCTTTGTGGTGTTGTTTGCTTAGTGTTTTCCAATTTTCCCAGAAGTGGTTAGAGTCTATGGATTCTTCATTTACATGGATCTGATTTCTGACGTGCTGTTCCTTCTTTTTCCGTAGTGTATTTCTGTGTCATTTTAGTGCTTCACCATAGTGAAGGCATAGACTCAGGTTTTCTGGGTCTCTATGTTTTTGGTTGGATAGGTTTCTCAATTTCTTTCTCAGGTTTTTGCGTTCTTCATCAAACCATTTGTCATTGGTGTTCATTTTCTTAGGTTGTCTACTTGAAATTTTTAGATTTGATAGGGAAGGTGAGAGGTCAAATATACTGTTAAAATCTTCTACTGCCAAGTTTACACCTTCACTATTACAGTGGAACGTTTTGTCTAGGAAGTTGATTAAAAGGGATTTAATTTGTTGTTGCCTAATTGTTTTTTGCGAGGTTTCCACACTACATTCCTTCCATCTGTAGTATTGATTAATTTTGCTTAGTTCATTTGGCTTTGATGCCTCATGATTGAGTATCGCTCTGTTCAAGTAGACTGTGATTTTGCTGTGATCTGATAGGGGTGTCAGTGGGCTGACTGTGAACGCTCTGAGAGACTCTGGGTTGAGGTCAGTGATAAAGTAGTCTACAGTACTACTGCCAAGAGATGAGCTATAGGTGTACCTACCATAGGAGTCCCGTTGAAGCCTACCATTGACTATGTACATACCCAGATTGTGACAGAGCTGCAGGAGTTGTGACCCGTTTTTGTTGGTTATGTTGTCATAGTTGTGCCTAGGGGGACATATGAGGGAGGGAATGCTGTCACCTCGAGGCAGGTGTTTGTCCCCCTGTGTGCTGAGGGTGTCAGGTTCTTGTCCGGTTTGGGCATTTAGGTCGCCACAGTCTAATGTCCCTGGGCCTGGAAATGATTGATTACCCCTCATGGATGGAGAATCTGTCTTCATTAAAGTATGGGGATCCTAGTGGGGGGATATAGGGAGCACACAGGAGGAAATTGTTCTCTGTTAAGATTAAGATCATTTCCTTTAGAATTTCTAGCCAAGTGTAAAATGTTCCTGTTTTGATTCATTTAATAGAGGGAGTTAGGTCTGGTCTATACCAAATTAGCATACCCCCTGAGTCCCTTCCCTGTTTCACACCTGGTAGTTGTAACCTAGAGGGCAACCAGTGGGTCCGTCTCCTCTTTATCGGGTTTCTTGTAGGATGACAATGTCTGTAATTCTGATTTCTTTGATGAAGTCCAGGTTCTTGCTCTTTAGGCCAATGGCAGATGACCTCAGGCCTTGGATATTCCAGGATGAGATAGTGAAGGCTTTGTGTTCCATAAAGTGTCCAATGTTGTTGGTCGTGTGGTTTGGCCTCATTCCAGTAAGTGTGAGCAGAGCCAGCTGGGCATCTGGTACACGCCATTGGCTTGGGCTAGTGTAAGAGTGAGGGTTGGGCCTATTTGCCTGCTCATGTCCTGGGCGTATGTGTGACTTCCATGTTGAGGCCTTCTTTGCAGGGGTGGGGTGCATGGGGTGAGCGGGAGGGGCATAGGTCTGACCTGAGGGGGCCTAAAAAGGGTGTAGGCATGGTTTACTTGGGGGGATGTTGATTGGTTGGGGTGTGGATGTGGCTGGTGGTGTTGTGGTCTGGATGTAGGTCCTCTTGGTGTGGGTCCTCTATGTGTAGGTCTGGGAGAGTGTCCCGCTGGTCTGGGAGAGTGTCCCGCTGGTCTGGGAGAGTGTCTCGCTGGTCTGGGGGGGGGAGGTCTCGATGGTCTGGGAGAGTGTCCCGATGATCTGGGAGAGTGTCCCGCTGGTCTGGGAGAGTGTCCCGCTGGTCTAGGGGAGGTCCCGCTGGTCTGGGAGAGTGTCCCGCTGGTCTGGGAGAGTGTCCCGCTGGTCTGGGAGAGTGTCTCGCTGGTCTGGGAGAGTGTCTCGCTGGTCTGGGAGAGTGTCTCGCTGGTCTGGGCGGGGTGTCTATTGATCTCTTGCTCCTGTGTGAAGTGTTGGGGCTGCGTTGTCCTTTAGGGTCTGGGTGAAGATGGGTACTGCTGCCTTGTATAGGTGGACCTGGTCGTAAAGGCTGTTAAAGTCCAGGGTGGAGTGGTGGGCCAGGAATACATTTGGTTTTGATGCACTGTCACAGGAAATCCAGGATGGCTATATTATGGTGGCTGACGGGGAGGGGGTTCTCTGGGCTTGGGTGGACACCTCTCTAGTGGGTTGTTCTGTCACTCACCATCCCCCTCAACCTCTCATCCTGCAGTCTGATCCTCTCTAGGGCTCTGTTCTTCTCCTGCTCCTACTCTTTATCCTGTTGAAGTTGTCTCACCACAGTCCAGGGTGCAGATAGGTCTCTCTCCACCTCCAGCTCTCTGGGTCTGGTTGAGGAGGTGTTGTTGTGCTGGACTGTTGTCTGGGTCTGTGCTGACTGGAGTGTAATCACCTGCTGTTCCAGATCCACTTGCCTTACCTCTAGCTGGGTGAATGTATCCTTCATTTCAATGAGGAAGTAGTACTCAGTGCCGGGAGGTTGACTTTCCGCTTGGGGTTGCTCGTCTGTGGGGTTATATGATGAAGAGAACTGACCCGCTCGGGGTGGGGGTATCTATCTTTGATCAGGTGAAAATCCAGCTGAAACAGTTTGGGGTTGCCATGTACCAATACTGTTCCAGACCTATAGAGATTTATATTAGCTGACTCAGAGTCCTCGTTGTCTAATATCCTGAGCTTCCACCCCTCGTTAACACCTTAACAAAGGGGTCTTGTGTTAATATAGCACTGTGCCATGCCAGGGGATGGTCTGTGTGGAAGATTACGTTGCTTATGTTCCCATTTTTATGGGAGCTCCATTTTGTACTCTCCTTATATTTGTTTTACATACACAGGGTACTGTATTTTAATTACCTCTGAACAGCGGGAGGCAGCTTCAAATCCCTCTGCATTTGGTTGGGGTAGCCTTTTTGATTATCCTGCCCATTGTTGGGCTAAAGGGCTCTGACTCCTCTCATCTGACACGTCAGTGCTAATTGAAGCTGTATCTCCTTGTCCTAGCAGGCTTGGTAGTCCATCTCCTTGCCCTAGCAGGCTTGGTAGTCCATCTCCTTGTCCTAGCAGGCTTGGTAGTCCATCTCCTTGTCCTAGCAGGCTTGGTAGTCCATCTCCTTGTCCTAGCAGGCTTAGTAGTCCATCTCCTTGTCCTAGCAGGCTTGGTAGTCCATCTCCTTGTCCTAGCAGGCTTGGTAGTCCATCTCCTTGTCCTAGCAGGCTTGGTAGTCCATCTCCTTGCCCTAGCAGGCTTGGTAGTCCATCTCCTTGTCCTAGCAGGCTTGGTAGTCCATCTCCTTGTCCTAGCAGGCTTGGTAGTCCATCTCCTTGTCCTAGCAGGCTTAGTAGTCCATCTCCTTGTCCTAGCAGGCTTGGTAGTCCATCTCCTTGTCCTAGCAGGCTTGGTAGTCCATCTCCTTGTCCTAGCAGGCTTGGTAGTCCATCTCCTTGCCCTAGCAGGCTTGGTAGTCCATCTCCTTGTCCTAGCAGGCTTGGTAGTCCATCTCCTTGACCTAGCAGGCTTGGTAGTCCATCTCCTTGTCCTAGCAGGCTTGGTAGTCCATCTCCTTGTCCTAGCAGGCTTGGTAGTCCATCTCCTTGTCCTAGCAGGCTTGGTAGTCCATCTCCTTGTCCTAGCAGGCTTGGTAGTCCAACTCCTTGTCCTAGCAGGCTTACTAGTCCAACTCAGCATTCAGTCCCTATAAAGTAAAATATATCATTGTAATGTATTTTTCTCCTTGGCTTTGGAATATACAATATAGCTTCAGACTAAACATTACTCACTCAGTTCCAGGTTGGATGGCGTTTTCAGTTTGTTTGCCAGAGCATTTGCTGTATAGCTTGGGCCTCACAGGTAATTCCGTAAATCCGTACAAAATCAGGTTGTAGGTTTTGAGTTTTGTTCTGGAGCGAAGGTTATGCTGTGGAGGGTAGAATCCTGTACATGCCCCTGCCAAAAAAAACAAGGTTATCGAACTCCAAATCCATATTTTTCCAAGGACATGCTGATAAATGCAGGAGCCCATCTGCTCATGATCTCTTTCTCAGGAGCTCCAAGCCATCAAGGACTTACATGCCAGTCGGTGTCTGAGAAAGGTCCAAAGAATTGACAAAGATTCCAGTCACCCAAGGTATAGACTGTTCTCCATGCTCCCATCCGGCAGGTGGTACCGATGCATCAGATTAACAGGCTAGTAAAACAGCTTCTATCCCCTGGCCATAAGACTGGTGAATGGCTGACAACTACTGCTCTCCCTCTAACACAGACTATCCACTCTGACTCTACAACCTGATCCTATTGTTTTATCTTTGGTACTTTTACCCCCTTTTTCTCAACCAATTTCGTTATATCCAATTGGTAGTCACAGTCTTTTCCCTTGCTGCAACTCCCGTACGGACTCGGGAGAGGCGAAGGTCGAGAGCCGTGCATTCTCCGAAACACGACCCTGCCAAGCCGCACTGCTTCTTGACACACTGCTCGTTTAACCCGGAAGCCGGAGGAGGAAATACAGTCCAACTGGCGACTCTGTCAGCCTGCATACCCCCGGCCCGCCACAGGAGTCACTAGAGTGCAATGGAACAAAAACATCCAGGCCGACCTAAACCCCTCCCCTAAACCCGGACAACGCTAGGCCAATACTGCGTCGCCTCATGGATCTGTAGTGACGCCTCAAGCACTGCGATGCAGTGCCTTAGACTGCTGCGCCACTCGGGAGGCCCTACAACCTGATTTCATAGTTTCACTTCGGAATTGGACATAATTGGATGAACACCATTACCCATTAATTATGCATGGTTACAGGGCTAATTCTGCGTGGTTACAGGGTAAATTCTGCATGGTTACAGGGTTAATTCTGCGTGGTTACAGGGTTAAGTCTGCGTGGTTACAGGGTTAACTCTGCATGGTTACAGGGTTCATTCTGCGTGGTTACAGGGTTAATTCTGCGTGGTTACAGGGTTAATTCTGCATGGTTACAGGGTTAATTCTGCATGGTTACAGGGTTAATTCTGCATCATTACAGGGTTCATTCTGCATGGTTACAGGGTTAATTCTGCATGGTTACAGGGTTAATTCTGCATGGTCTCTCTCTCTCTCTATCTCTCTCTCTGTTTCTCTCTTTGTTTCTCTCTCTGTCTCTCTCTCTCTGTCTCTCTGTCTCTCTCTCTCTGTCTCTCTCTCTCTCTCTCTCTCTGTCTCTCTCTCTCTCTCTCTCTGTCTCTCTCTGTCTCTCTCTCTCTGTGTCTCTGTCTCTCTCTGTCTCTCTGTCTCTCTCTCTCTCTCTCTCTCTCTCTCTGTCTGTCTCTCTGTCTCTGTCTCTCTCTCTCTGTCTCTCTCTCTAGCTCTCACTCTCTCTCTCTCTAGCTCTCTTTGACGGGCTGAAGGAGTTGGCTTTATTGGCATGGGAAACATATGTTAACATAATAAACAAAGTGAAATAAACAATAAATATTCCACTCACAAAAGTTCTAAAGGAATAAAGACATTACAAATGTCATATTATGTCTATATACAGTGTTGTAACAATGTGCAAATGGTTAAAGTACAAAAGGGAAAATAAATAAGCATAAATATGGGTTGTATTTACAATGGTGTTTGTTCTTCACTGGTTGACTTTTTCTTGTGACAACAGGTCACAAATCTGTCTCTGTCTCTCTTTCTCTCTCTCTTTCTCTGTGTTTG
This sequence comes from Oncorhynchus tshawytscha, assembly GCF_018296145.1. Classification (NCBI taxonomy): domain Eukaryota; kingdom Metazoa; phylum Chordata; class Actinopteri; order Salmoniformes; family Salmonidae; genus Oncorhynchus; species Oncorhynchus tshawytscha. Next base: position 81,305,618 of record NC_056444.1, on the reverse strand, counting down.
TCGCTCTCTAGCTCTCTGTCACTCTGTCTCTCTGTCTCTCTCTCTCTATCTCTCTCTCTCTCTCTCTCTAGCTCTCACTCTCTCTCTCTAGCTCTCACTCTCTCTCTCTCTAGCTCTGTTTGAGGGGGTGAAGGAGTTGGCTTTATTGGCATGGGAAACATATGTTAACAATGCCAAAGCAGGTGAAGTAGATAATAAACAAAAGTGAAATAAACAATAAAAATTTACAGTAAGCATTACACCCACAAAAGTTCCAAAATAATAAAGACATTTCAAATGCCATATTATGTCTATATACAGTGTTATAACGATCTCTCTCTCTCTCTCTAGCTCTCTCTCTCTCTCTCTCTCTCTCTCTCTCTCTCTCTCTCTCTCTCTCTCTCTAGCTCTGTTATTTGTCTCCATTTCCTGTCTAACCAGCCTTGACCAGAGCAGTTGTCTGAGGTAAGTGGTAGGAGCCAGAGAGGGGGGGGGGATGACTTCTTTATCCATTTAAGGACTTTTCGTTAGGGTGTCATGGACTATTGAGGGTTTCAAAAGTGGTAGTTCCACAATCTCTTCTCAGTGCACTGTGGTGGTGTCATGAACATTATGCACTCAGGATCGTGATATCTTAGTGTCCTCTAGTGGTGATAACTGTAGTTGCACCCAGTCGTAAAAAAACATACAATTAATATCTATCTCTCTTTTCCATCTCTCCTCTCCCTTCATCTCTCCTCCATCCTTCTCCCTCTCCTCTCCCTTCATCTCTCCTCCACCCCCCCCCCTCTCCTCCATCCCTCCCCCTCTCCTCTCCCTTCATCTCTCCTCCACCCCTCCCCCTCTCCTCCATCCCTCCCCCTCTCCTCCATTCCTCTCACTTTCCTCCATCCCATCCCACTTCTCCATTTCTCTCCCCCTCTCCATCATCCCTGCTGTTGGAGCTTAGTGCAGTGACTTCACGACCATCTGTGCTACAGCCAGCACACACACACACACGGGCTGCTAATCGGCCCTTACACTGGCCAAATGTTTTCTGCTAATTGGCCCATAAAATGGCACATTATTTTCTGCTAATTGGCCCTTACACCAGCCCATTGTTTCCTGCTAATCGGCCCTTAAATGGCCCATTGTTTTCTGCTAATCGGCCCTTACACCAGCCCATTGTTTTCTGCTAATCGGCCCTTAAAATGGCCCATTGTTTTCTGCTAATTGGCCCTTAAAATGGCCCATTGTTTTCTGCTAATCGGCCATTACACCAGCCCATTGTTTTCTGCTAATCGGCCCTTAAAATGGCCCATTGTTTTCTGCTAATCGGCCCTTACACCAGCCCATTGTTTTCTGCTAATCGGCCCTTAAAATGGCCCATTGTTTTCTGCTAATCGGCCCTTACACCAGCACATTGTTTTCTGCTAATCGACCCTTAAATGGCCCATTGTTTTCTGCTAATTGGCCCTTACACCAGCACATTGTTTTCTGCTAATCGGCCCTTAAAATGGCCCATTGTTTTCTGCTAATCGGCCCTTAAATGGCCCATTGTTTTCTGCTAATCGGCCCTTACACCGGCCCATTGTTTTTTGCTAATTGGCCCTTAAAATGTCCCATTGTTTTCTGCTAATCTGCCCTTAAAATGGCCCATTGTTTTCTGCTAATCGGCCCTTAAAATGGCCCATTGATTTCTGCTAATTGGCCCTTAAAATGGCCCATTGTTTTCTGCTAATCTGCTTTTAAAGTGGCTTATTGTTTTCTGCTAATCTGCCCTTACACTGACCATTGTTTTCCTTCTAGGCCCCCATTATTAGCGAAATAATGATAATTCTACAAAGAAAATATATATTTATATATATACTTGACCAGCCCCTCTAGCATTTGCCAGAACTGCCTTATGGCCAGTCCATGCCTGACCCTCCTCAGTCTGCACAGATCCATCATATCTCCTCAGGTAACATCGTCTGCCTCTCAAACGGTACACTGTCTCCTATATAGTGCACTACTTTTATCCAGAGTCCTATGGGCCTATGGGTCAAAAGTAGTGCACTACATAGGGTATGGGTTACCATTTGGAACAGACACAGTGTGATAAATATATTGGCTCAGACGAGACGGCCCCTGTGGCAGACCTGGCGGTTTGCCAGTAGCCAGCGCTTTCAGCAAGCGCACACACACACACATACACACACACAGTGACAAACGACCCAGCCAGCCGCTGCCGTGGAGACAGCCGTGTGGTCATCATCCATTATCATCCGTCATCGTTATCATCCGCCTTGTTCTTGGTTCTCTCCTCCTCCATCATCCCTCTCTCTTTCCTGTCATCTACCTGCTCTATCTGTTCTTCATTATTGATTACAGGAGTATAGGTTGATGAGGGCATAGCTTAATGTCTCTGTTACTGATAATAGCAACAAGGGTAGTACTATCCTGTGGTCCTTATCTTTTACTAAAGAGCTTGCAATCACACTTCCTCCTTGAAGACAGTAAGGCTAAGTTTGTGAAGCCAGGGATGTACGCTATGTTAAGCCTCCTAAAGCCAGTGATGTACGCTATGTTAAGCCTCCTAAAGCCAGGGATGTACGCTATGTTAAGCCTCCTAAAGCCAGGGATGTACGCTATGTTAAGCCTCCTAAAGCCAGTGATGTACCCTATGTTAAGCCTTTTAAAGCCAGAGATGCACGCTATGTTAAGCCTCCTAAAGCCAGTGATGTACGCTATGTTAAGCCTCCTAAAGCCAGTGATGGACGCTATGTTAAGCCTCCTAAAGCCAGAGATGTACGCTATGTTAAGCCTCCTAAAGCCAGGGATGTACGCTATGTTAAGCCTCCTAAAGCCAGAGATTCACGCTATGTTAAGCCTCCTAAAGCCAGAGATTCACGCTATGTTAAGCATCCTAAAGCCAGAGATTCACGCTATGTTAAGCCTCCTAAAGCCAGAGATTCACGCTATGTTAAGCCTCCTAAAGCCAGAGATGCACGCTATGTTAAGCCTCCTAAAGCCAGTGATGTACGCTATGTTAAGCCTCCTAAAGCCAGTGATGTACGCTATGTTAAGCCTCCTAAAGCCAGAGATGTACGCTATGTTAAGCCTCCTAAAGCCAGAGATGTACGCTATGTTAAGCCTCCTAAAGCCAGAGATTTACTGTAGTCCTTCTCACAAACAATCTCTAAAACAAATTCAAATGATTAGTGACTGAATAAATGTAAATACGTTTCAGTTATTCATCCAAGGTGCCAGACTTGGGGGGGGTCGTCATCTTCTTTGCATTAAACTCAGCCACAACAACCAACGCCGGTATGCTGTTACTTAAACCATAACCAACTCTACTTCCACTCTGCATAGTGAAAGTAGTGGCATGGCCATAAAAAACGGTGGTTAGAGGTTTTGACATACGGTTTTGGGGTTTATACAGGCTCTCCCACAATTACTTACACACACACACACACACACACACACACAAAAACACACCCTTTGCCTCTGAACTAGCATGGCTTTGGCCATTAGAAGGAATGATTCTTGTCGTATATTTTAAGAGCAGTCCTCTCCTCTCGTTCCATTGAAGTCCCCCCTATAATAGAGCCTCCTGGGTTTCGGTCTGACAGTAGAGAAAATGGATGATCATTATAAGAGGGTAAGGTAATATTTCACTTCCTTAGAGCCGACAACACCACAGAGCTACGAGGTTGGAATAAAAAGCTATTTTCCATACATTGAGGGTTCACCTATGGAAATATTTGGACAAGACATTCATCTTATTGTGCAGAATTGTTCATCTGTGTGCTTTTCTCAGGGAGAGTGAAGGATAGTTCTGTAGAAGCCGACTAACTGCTGACCTAAAACACAGAACCTTTCATTTTGAATATGTTGGATATTTTCTGTGGTTTTGGAACAATTATTCACTGTGTTTCTATTTAGAGGGACATGACACCTAGATGGTGCGGTAAGTGTCACTTTATATAGTAGCTACATCACCACTAGATGGTGCTGTAAGTGTCACTTTATATAGTAGCTAAATCATCACTACATGGTGCTGTGTCACTTTATATAGTAGCTACATCACCACTAGATAGTGCTGTAGGTGTCACTTTATATAGTAGCTACATCACCACTAGATAGTGCTGTAAGTGTCACTTTATATAGCAGCTACATCACCACTAGATGGTGGTGTAAGTGTCACTTTATATAGTAGCTACATCACCACTAGATAGTGCTGTAAGTGTCACTTTATATAGCAGCTACATCACCACTGGTGTAAGTGGTGTAAGTGTCACTTTATATAGTAGCTACATCATCACTAGATAGTGCTGTAAGTGTCACTTTATATAGCAGCTACATCACCACTAGATAGTGCTGTAAGTGTCACTTTATATAGTAGCTACATCACCACTAGATAGTGCTGTAAGTGTCACTTTATATAGTAGCTACATCATCACTAGATAGTGCTGTAAGTGTCACTTTATATAGTAGCTACATCATCACTAGATAGTGCTGTAAGTGTCACTTTATATAGTGTCATCATATAGATAGCTACATCATCACTAGATAGTGCTGTAAGTGTAACTTTATATAGCAGCTACATCACCACTAGATAGTGCTGTAAGTGTCACTTTATATAGTAGCTACATCACCACTAGATAGTGCTGTAAGTGTCACTTTATATAGCAGCTACATCACCACTAGATAGTGCTGTAAGTGTCACTTTATATAGTAGCTACATCACCACTAGATAGTGCTGTAAGTGTCACTTTATATAGCAGCTACATCACCACTAGATAGTGCTGTAAGTGTCACTTTATATAGTAGCTACATCACCACTAGATAGTGCTGTAAGTGTCACTTTATATAGTAGCTACATCACCACTAGATAGTGCTGTAAGTGTCACTTTATATAGCAGCTACATCACCACTAGATAGTGCTGTAAGTGTCACTTTATATAGTAGCTACATCATCACTAGATAGTGCTGTAAGTGTCACTTTATATAGCAGCTACATCATCACTAGATAGTGCTGTAAGTGTCCCTTTATATAGTAGCTACATCATCACTAGATAGTGCTGTAAGTGTCACTTTATATAGTAGCTACATCACCACTAGATAGTGGTGTAAGTGTCACTTTATATAGTAGCTACATCATCACTAGATAGTGCTGTAAGTGTCACTTTATATAGCAGCTACATCACCACTAGATAGTGCTGTAAGTGTCACTTTATATAGTAGCTACATCATCACTAGATAGTGCTGTAAGTGTCACTTTATATAGTAGCTACATCATCACTAGATAGTGCTGTAAGTGTCACTTTATATAGTAGCTACATCACCACTAGATAGTGCTGTAAGTGTCACTTTATATAGTAGCTACATCACCACTAGATAGTGGTGTAAGTGTCACTTTATATAGTAGCTACATCATCACTAGATAGTGCTGTAAGTGTCACTTTATATAGCAGCTACATCACCACTAGATAGTGCTGTAAGTGTCACTTTATATAGTAGCTACATCATCACTAGATAGTGCTGTGTCACTTTATATAGTAGCTACATCACCACTAGATAGTGCTGTAGGTGTCACTTTATATAGTAGCTACATCACCACTAGATAGTGCTGTAAGTGTCACTTTATATAGTAGCTACATCATCACTAGATAGTGCTGTAAGTGTCACTTTATATAGTAGCTACATCACCACTAGATAGTGCTGTAAGTGTCACTTTATATAGCAGCTACATCACCACTAGATAGTGGTGTAAGTGTCACTTTATATAGTAGCTACATCACCACTAGATAGTGCTGTAAGTGTCACTTTATATAGCAGCTACATCACCACTAGATAGTGCTGTAAGTGTCACTTTATATAGCAGCTACATCACCACTAGATAGTGCTGTAAGTGTCACTTTATAGGCATTGCATAGCCTATTTGAATGGCTTTATGTAGCTGCACTTAAATGACATTTTACCCATGCTTTCCTTTTATCTATGTTTAATTTAAAAAAATGTTGTAACAGAGCTGAATTATTTATTATCATTTTTATACCCCCTTTTTTCTCCCCAATATTGCTGCAACTCCCCAATGGGCTTGGAGGAGGCGAAGGTCGAGTCATGCGTCCCCCGAAACACAAGCCGCACTTCTTACCACCCGCCTGCTTAACACCCGCCTGCTTACCACCCGCCTGCTTAACACCCGCCTGCTTACCACCCGCCTGCTTAACACCCGCCTGCTTAACCTGGGAGCCAGCCGCACCAATGTGTCGGAGGAAACACCATTCAATTAACGACCGAAGTCAGCCTACAGGCATCTGGCCCGCCACAAGGAGTCGCTAGAGCGCAATGAGCCAAACCCTCCCCTAACCCGGACTCCCGGTCACGGCCGGTTGAGACACAGCCTGAGATCGAACCCCAGGCTGTAGTGATGCCACAACGCTGCAATGCAGTGCCTCCGCGCCACTTAAGATGCCACGGAGCTGTTTTCTAATGTTAGAGGAGGAGAGGAGGTAACATGGAGACCTACTGGATACCCTATTTAAAAACATTCACCCCTAATGGTCTGAATATTGACTTTGTTCTCAGGCTCTTCTTATGAACAATTATATTTTCAATGAACAAGTCCAATAAATGAATATGTTCTTTCTACAGCTTATCAGCCTACACCCGATATGTTCCCCCTGTTTATGATTCTTCTTATGCATTATGGTTGAACCAAAAGATGACATCTTTGATGAAATTTGAAACAATTAAATATATATGTGAAATTAAATTAAATTAAACAATAATGTATGTTGATGTTAATGCTAATGCTAACAATAGCCTAATATATTCAATATGCTGTAAACTATTGTATTTGAAAAGTTTCACTTAATTCATTTTAATCAACCTAATAATTTTGACACACCCCTCACTATTGTCATTGGTTGCACTAATTGCACTGTTTTGTCTACATAACCTGGTTCAAACACGTGTGACACCACCCTGAAGAAGGCACAGTGATGCCAAAACGTTGGTGGTTAACCCAGTAAATTACTGGGAGTTTATACATAGTGTGCAACTCTCTTTGTTTTTATAGCAAGGTCAAACGTGTCAATGATTAAAACTGTTTACTGTTTACAGTGGAAGACATTTGACAATTGTAGCAAAATTCTCCGCCATTTTGATTGTTGTTCACCAGTGAAAGGGAAAATAAATGTTTGAGAGTTTGTGGTCGGGCATGCCGATTCATTTGGTTTATTTTGGCGCCAAACTTTTTGTTTGCAGCTCCACATCAATGGTTAAAGCCATTGGTCACGTGACACCGTTCATTCCTACGTGAACACGGTGGTAAAAACTCCTGAGTGATGCAGCGGTCGAAGGCGCTGCATCTTGGTGCTAGAGGCATCACTACAGACCCTGGTTCAATCCCGGGCTGTCGTGATCGGGAGTCCCATAGGGCGTTGCAAAATTGGCCCAGCATCGTCCGGGTTTGGGAAGGGTTTGGCCAGAGTAGGCCGACATTGTAAAATAAGAATTTGTTTTTAACTGACTTACTTAAATAAAAAAAATGTAGGATCTCAAGTTGAAGCCTGACCGGGGTACTGCAAGCTGCTATTAGGAACTAAATGATCCTTACAACTTCTTTGTGTGATTTTAAAATCATCAGTTCAAGGACATACAAATATAAGAAGCTATTTTTGGTACCATGATTCTTTTCTAAATTCTACCCTGCTCACCACTAATTATTCTGTCCATGCATTTGTTGGTTAAAAAGTATTATTAGAAAGTGATCATATTTAAGAATTTAAGAACGATAAAGTTAAACAAAATAAGCGTTTAAGCTTGTCTTTGTAATTTGGAGGGGTTCTTCATGTTTTCCTGGTCGGAGATTGTGACAGGAAAATGGATGTGAGTTTGAGAGGGCCATGTTTAAATTGTGTTTTGGTTAACGCCAACCTGTTGATTGTACCGGGTTGAGGACAATTGGGAAAAAAATGTGAATTGGAATGTTCCATAGTGAAATGCATTATGGGTAAAAGGTATTTTAACCTGTTCTTGTGTTTTGATGAGTTTCTCCCTATTCGAGTGCAGCTGGAATTTGGGAACTACCCTCTTTATTGACAGACCTTTGCAATGTAGGCTACCCACTGTAAAATATGTGGACATGTATCAAGTGTATGCAGACGGAGAAGCCAAGATATGTTGGAAATACCATTATGAAGGAGATTGTTTGGCAGAAGAGAATGGATAAGGAACAAAATGTAACTGTGGTGGAGATCATGAATTGCAATCGGTTGAATGCCCGAGGAGGGTGAAAGAGAACGAGGTTACGAAAATCAAGGCAGTTGAGAGAGTCTCCTATGCAGAGGCTGTCAAAGGGGTGGGAAGATATAGCTCTGAAGGTCCCATGCTGGTGGGTAGGCCTACGCTGCAACCTGCTGAGTTCCTATCACTTTGTTACATTTAAACAATGGTGGTACACGGCACTGCTCAAGTGGGGTGGGGTGGGGGGGGACTACATTATAGTTTCTGCAGCTGAACGATTTCTACGATTAAAAGATTGAATAACCAAGGAGCTTACATGGACTTCTGTCTAGTGTGGTCCCACCCTTGCAGACCCCAGAGCCTGTGTAGGGAGTTCTAGTTTTTGAATGACAGAAGGAGTGGGATGTTTTAGAATACCTTATTATTATTATTATTGTTTGTAATATGACACCTCCTTTACTGGATCCGCCCACACCTTCACCACGAGCTCCGCCTCTTAAGTGGGAGCCAAATACCTGGTTGGATGAGGTACCTTACGTTCCAGTACCGCCCCCAGATGAGGAAGAAAGCGAGTCATCGACAAAACAAGAAAAAGATAAACCAACAGTAGAATGTGACTGGGTTAACCTGATGCTAGATTTGGGCTTAAAGGATGCATGGACACTGTCACTGTCAATGGACACTGTTTCACAGTGGCATTTCACAGTGACATCTTGCCGCATCTAAAAAATGTGTCGGTGTGACGTGCCAGTGCGACATGTCAAACTGACCTTTTACAGGAACAGCCGCAAGATTAGAATGTGCCTCGGCGCTAAGGCTGACTTGGTCCTGAAGAAAGAGTATATAAGAAGCATGCTTTCAATGGAAAGGCGTGATAGTGCTACTTGACTTCTCACTGACAGACAGCTCGTGATACTTCAACTATCATCAACCTTAAAAGGTAATATCTGACTCTAGAACAATTGTAACTTCTGATTTCTGGATCTTGTAAAGAGACGAACAGAGACCATTACCCAGTACACTCCTATTGCTCAATAAATCCACTCCGTAACTGGAGGAGATACACAGCATCAGTGGAGATACGAAGGGCCTTGATCTCGACACAGCCTTTTAACAAGATTCAGCGAATCATAGAACAACTTCTAGTAGGAGAAACAGATACATATCAGACTTTCATACTCAAGAACAATTGTATCTCTTGAATTCTGATTTCTGAACGAGACATACTGAGACAACTACCCACTACTCTCCCCGTGCTGAATATATCCAGCCCCTAACCGGGGTAAATGAATAGCATCGGGGGTGTTTTAAAGGGACTTGATCTCAAACCGTTCTCTTCACTAATCAGTGAATCATAGTACAAACTTCTAGTAGGAGAAACAGACACTGAGTGAAGTAGTGAAGCCTCTAGAGCAATTGTGAGTGGAAGAACATACTCTTTGGGGACCAACCAGGTCAGCCTACGCTAAGGTAATGAATCGCTTGTTGTAATACATATATAAGGTAATGAATCGCTTGTTGTAATACATATATAAGGTAATGAATCGCTTGTTGAAATACATATATAAGGTAATGAATCGCTTGTTGAAATACATATATAAGGTAATGAATCGCTTGTTGAAATACATATATAAGGTAATGAATCGCTTGTTGTAATACATATATAAGGTAATGAATCGCTTGTTGTAATACATATATAAGGTAATGAATCGCTTGTTGAAATACATATATAAGGTAATGAATCGCTTGTTGTAATACATATATAAGGTAATGAATCGCTTGTTGAAATACATATATAAGGTAATGAATCGCTTGTTGAAATACATATATAAGGTAATGAATCGCTTGTTGTAATACATATATAAGGTAATGAATCGCTTGTTGTAATACATATATAAGGTAATGAATCGCTTGTTGTAATACATATATAAGGTAATGAATCGCTTGTTGTAATACATATATAAGGTCATTAACAGCCTGTTGTAATACATATATAAGGTAATGAACAGCTTGTTGTAATACATATATAAGGTAATTAACAGCCTGTTGTAATACATATATAAGGTAATTAACAGCCTGTTGTAATACATATATAAGGTAATGAATCGCTTGTTGTAATACATATATAAGGTAATGAATCGCTTGTTGTAATACATATATAAGGTAATGAATCGCTTGTTGAAATACATATATAAGGTAATTAACAGCCTGTTGTAATACATATATAAGGTAATTAACAGCCTGTTGTAATACATATATAAGGTAATTAACAGCCTGTTGTAATACATATATAAGGTAATTAACAGCCTGTTGTAATACATATATAAGGTAATTAACAGCCTGTTGTAATACATATATAAGGTAATTAACAGCCTGTTGTAATACATATATAAGGTAATTAACAGCCTGTTGTAATACATATATAAGGTAATTAACAGCCTGTTGTAATACATATATAAGGTAATTAACAGCCTGTTGTAATACATATATAAGGTAATTAACAGCCTGTTGTAATACATATATAAGGTAATGAATCGCTTGTTGTAATACTATATAAGGTCATTAACAGCCTGTTGTAATACATATATAAGGTAATTAACAGCCTGTTGTAATACATATATAAGGTAATGAATCGCTTGTTGTAATACATATATAAGGTAATGAATCGCTTGTTGAAATACATATATAAGGTAATTAACAGCCTGTTGTAATACATATATAAGGTAATGAATCGCTTGTTGTAATACTATATAAGGTCATTAACAGCCTGTTGTAATACATATATAAGGTCATTAACAGCCTGTTGTAATACATATATAAGGTAATGAATCGCTTGTTGAAATACATATATAAGGTAATTAACAGCCTGTTGTAATACATATATAAGGTAATGAATCGCTTGTTGAAATACATATATAAGGTAATTAACAGCCTGTTGTAATACATATATAAGGTAATTAACAGCCTGTTGTAATACATATATAAGGTAATTAACAGCCTGTTGTAATACATATATAAGGTAATTAACAGCCTGTTGTAATACATATATAAGGTAATTAACAGCCTGTTGTAATACATATATAAGGTCATTAACAGCCTGTTGTAATACATATATAAGGTAATTAATAGTAGTACGTGTTTTGATGATGTTTGACGTTATAGATTAAGGACCAAAAAATAAACTGTAATAACCTGTACAACTGTGTGAACTGCAAACATTGAATAAAAAGTAGAAACTAGACCCAAAACCCGAGAACACCTCTGACACTCCCAATCTAGGGAAACAAGTATAGTTTCTACACCAAAGACAATATGATGGTTTGGACAGAATAATAATTTTTTTGTAATAGTAATACCCTATATTAATACTCAAGCAGTATGAGTCGACGGGCATAGACTGTAAATCGTAACCAAGGTAAAGCTTGTGTGAGTCTAGATATAAGAGCATACAAAGGGAAAGAGAAAGTAAAACAATAGGCACTCTAAGTCTGACTCATATTATCTAAGATCCTGAAACAAGACTAACGGCACCACACAAGGCTAATCTCCGAATGAAAGGGCAGGATACATAACCAGGCCAGTCCGGCGGACCTGTTAGCTGGGTGACATAAGAACTTGAGTGAAACGACTTGTATCACTCTCGACGGGGGTACCTTAACGGTCGTATAGCAAAGTCCCCTACCAAATCAAATCAAATCAAATCAAATTTTGTTTGTCACATACACATGGTTAGCAGATGTTAATGCGAGTGTAGCGAAATGCTTGTGCTTCTAGTTCCGACAATGCAGTAATAACCAACAAGTAATCTAACTAACAATTCCAAAACTACTGTCTTATACACAGTGTAAGGGGATAAAGAATATGTACATAAGGATACATGAATGAGTGATGGTACAGAGCAGCATAGGCAAGATACAGTAGATGGTATCGAGTACAGTATATACATATGAGATGAGTATGTAAACAAAGTGGCATAGTTAAAGTGGCTAGTGATACATGTATTACATAAGGATGCAGTCGATGATATAGAGTACAGTATATACGTATGCATATGAGATGAACAATGTAGGGTAAGTAACATTATATAAAGTAGCATTGTTTAAAGTGGCTAGCGATATATTTACATCATTTCCCATCAATTCCCATTATTAAAGTGGCTGGAGTTGAGTCAGTGTCAGTGTCAGTGTCAGTGTGTTGGCAGCAGCCACTCAATGTTAGTGGTGGCTGTTTAACAGTCTGATGGCCTTGAGATAGAAGCTGTTTTTCAGTCTCTCGGTCCCAGCTTTGATGCACCTGTACTGACCTCGCCTTCTGGATGATAGCGGGGTGAACAGGCAGTGGCTCGGGTGGTTGATGTCGTTGATGATCTTTATGGCCTTCCTGTAACATCGGGTGGTGTAGGTGTCCTGGAGGGCAGGTAGTTTGCCCCCGGTGATGCGTTGTGCAGACCTCACTACCCTCTGGAGAGACTTACGGTTGTGGGCGGAGCAGTTGCCGTACCAGGCGGTGATACAGCCCGCCAGGATGCTCTCGATTGTGCATCTGTAGAAGTTTGTGAGTGCTTTTGGTGACAAGCCAAATTTCTTCAGCCTCCTGAGGTTGAAGAGGCGCTGCTGCGCCTTCTTCACGATGCTGTCTGTGTGAGTGTACCAATTCAGTTTGTCTGTGATGTGTATGCCGAGGAACTTAAAACTTGCTACCCTCTCCACTACTGTTCCATCGATGTGGATAGGGGGTGTTCCCTCTGCTGTTTCCTGAAGTCCACAATCATCTCCTTAGTTTTGTTGACGTTGAGTGTGAGGTTATTTTCCTGACACCACACTCCGAGGGCCCTCACCTCCTCCCTGTAGGCCGTCTCGTCGTTGTTGGTAATCAAGCCTACCACTGTTGTGTCGTCCGCAAACTTGATGATTGAGTTGGAGGCGTGCGTGGCCACGCAGTCGTGGGTGAACAGGGAGTACAGGAGAGGGCTCAGAATGCACCCTTGTGGGGCCCCAGTGTTGAGGATCAGCGGGGTGGAGATGTTGTTGCCTACCTCACCACCTGGGGGCGGCCCGTCAGGAAGTCCAGTACCCAGTTGCACAGGGCGGGGTCGAGACCCAGGGTCTCGAGCTTGATGATGAGCTTGGAGGGTACTATGGTGTTGAATGCCGAGCTGTAGTCGATGAACAGCATTCTCACATAGGTATTCCTCTTGTCCAGATGGGTTAGGGCAGTGTGCAGTGTGGTTGAGATTGCATCGTCTGTGGACCTATTTGGGCGGTAAGCAAATTGGAGTGGGTCAAGGGTGTCAGGTAGGGTGGAGGTGATAGGGTCCTTGACTAGTCTCTCAAAGCACTTCATGATGACGGAAGTGAGTGCTACGGGGCGGTAGTCGTTTAGCTCAGTTACCTTAGCTTTCTTGGGAACAGGAACAATGGTGGCCCTCTTGAAGCATGTGGGAACAGCAGACTGGTATAGGGATTGATTGAATATGTCCGTAAACACACCGGCCAGCTGGTCTGCGCATGCTCTGAGGGCGCAGCTGGGGATGCCGTCTGGGCCTGCAGCCTTGCGAGGGTTAACACGTTTAAATGTCTTACTCACCTCGGCTGCAGTGAAGGAGAGTCCGCATGTCTTCGTTGCAGGCCGTGTCAGTGGCACTGTATTGTCCTCAAAGCGGGCAAAAAAGTTATTTAGTCTGCCTGGGAGCAAGACATCCTGGTCCGTGACTGGGCTGGATTTCTTCTTGTAGTCCGTGATTGACTGTAGACCGCGACAGGATGAATGTTTTTAATTCTCCGTAATGGAATGTACTTTTTTTGTATTTTTTTTTTCACCCCTGTCTAGTTGGTGGTGACAATACAACAATACGCCATAAAATCTCAGAGAAGAAGAAGAAGAAGAAGGTATTTTAACCCCTCATTTCCTGTTTGGGTCAGACGGGAAGTTGTTGCTGCTCATGCAAATTGTTATCAGGCATTATTGACGCCTGGGTTAGGTGCTCTGACGACTTGATTTATGTCCAGTATTTACTAAATATTGCTATTTACTATTTACTATTTACTGAAAAGCCCTAACCAGAAAAACACACCCGACTTCTAACTGTTACATCCAACACAATGGCCAATTTCCAAGTTGTACATAGTTTTCTTTTTATTGACATACTTTATACAAGAGTAGGACTACGTCTGAGTCCCAAATGGAACCTTGTTCCCTAAAGAGCGTACTAAACTCAGCAAAAAAAATGTCCTCTCACTGTCAACTGCGTTTATTTTCAGCAAACTTAACATGTGTAAATATTGGTATGAACATAAGATTCAACAACTGAGACATAAACTGAACAAGTCCCACAGACATGTGACTAACAGAAATGGAAAAATGTGTCCCTGAACAAAGGGGGGGGGGTCAAAATCAACAGTAACAGTCAGTACCTGGTGTGGCCACCAGCTGCATTAAGTACTGCAGTGCATCTCCTCCTCATGGACTGCAACAGACGTGCCAGTTCTTGCTGTGAGATGTTACCCCACTCTTCCACCAAGGCACCTGCAAGTTCCCGAACATTTCTGGGGGGAATGGCCCTAGCCCTCACCCTCCAATCCAACAGGTCCCAGATGTGCTCAATGGGATGGATATCCAGGCTCTTTGCTGGCCATGGCAGAACACTGACATTCCTGTCTTGCAGGAAATCACTCACAGAATGAGCAGTATGGCTGGGGGCATTGTCATGCTGGAGGGTCATGTCAGGATGAGCCTGCAGGAAGGTTACCACATGAGGGAGGAGGATGTCTTCCCTGTAACACACAGCGTTGAGATTGCTTGCAATTACAACAAGCTCAGTCTGATGATGCTGTGACACACCGCCCCCAGATCATGATGGACCCTCCACCTCCAAATCGATCCCACTCCAGAGTAAAGGCCTCGGTGTAACGCTCATTCCTTCGACGATAAACATTACCCCTGGTGAGACAAACCTGCAATTTTTTTGCCAGTCCTGTCTGGTCCAGCGACGGTGGGTTTGTGCCCATAGGCGACATTGTTGCCGGTGATTTCTGATGAGGACATGCCTTACAACAGGCCTACAAGCCCTCAGTCCAGCCTCTCTCAGCCTATTGCGGACAGTCTGAGCACTGATGGAGGGATTGTGTGTTCCTGGTGTAACTCGGGCAGTTGTTGTTGCCATCCTGTACCTGTCCTGCAGGTTTGATGTTCGGATGTACCGATCCTGTGCAGGTGTTGTTACACATGGTCTGCCACTGCGAGGATGATCAGCTGTCCGTCCTGTCTCCCTGTAGCACTGTCTTAGGCGTCTCATATATGGACATTGCAATTTATTGCCCTGGACACATCTGCAGTCTTCATGCCTCCTTGCAGCATGCCTAAGGCATGTTCACGCAGATGAGCAGGGACCCTGGGCATCTTTCTTTTGGTGTTTTTTAGAGTCAGTAGAAAGGCCTCTTTAGTGTCATACATTTTTATAAGTGTGACCTTAATTGCCTGCCGTCTGTAAGCTGTTAGTGTCTTAACGACCATTCCACAAGTTCATGAATTGTTTGTTTCATTGAACAAGCGTGGGAAACAGCGTTTAAACACTTTACAATTAAGATTTGTGAAGTTATTTGGATTTTTCCTAATTATCTTTGAAAGACAGGGTCATTTTGACCAGGGCCCGTACGCCCGCCAGCCAGACAGCCAGACAGACAGACAGACAGACAGACAGACAGACAGATAGAGACGCACGCACGCACAGTTTGTTATTAGATGCACTAGGATGCTGTTGTCCTGGCTTTTCCTTGCAGGTCAAAGATGATCTGGCAGATCCCGACATGCCCAACATTAATATAACAATTAACACTCGTCTTTTTCCCCCAAAATCCATCCAACCCCAGATAATGGGTCAACCTCAGAAAACATCCCTTCCATCGGCTGATCCTATATCAAACTATGAGAAACACACGTTGTTGTCAACATTTTGAGCTATAGGATTTAGATAGGAGCTATAGGAGGACGGGCTCATTATAAAGACTGGAATGAAATTCATGGAACGCTATCAAGCACATGATAACAAAATAGACTACGATCACGAATATCCTAAAATTTGTAATATCTTATGTTTCACAGAGTCGTGGCTGAACGACAACATGAGTAACATACAGGTATCGGGGTTTACGCTGCATCGGCAGGATAGAACAGCCGCCTCCCATACGGCGGCGGTCTGTGTATATTTCTAAACAACAGCTGGTGCAATGCCCCAGGTTCAGACGATTACCAGGACGTGTACTCCGCGCTGACCAACTAGCAAGTGTCTGACATTTTCAACCTGTCCCATTTTCAACCTGTCTGTAATACCAACATGTTTCAAGCAGACCACCATAGTCCCTGTGCCCAAGAACACCAAGGTAACCTTCCTAAATGACTAACGACCCATAGCACTCACGTCTGTTGCCAGGAAGTGCTTTGAAAGGCTGATCATGGCTCACATACAACACCATTATCCCAGAAACCCTAGACCCACTCCAATTTGCATTACGTCCCATCAGATCCACAGATGATGCAATCTCTATTGCACTTCACACTGCCCTTTTACACCTGGACAAAAGGAACACCTACGTGAGAATGATATTCATTGACTACAGCTTAGCGTTCAACACCATAGTTCCCTCAACCTTTCCGGCGCCGACAGACATGGCCGCCTCGCTTCGTGTTCCTAGGAAACCATGCAGTATTTTTTTTTTATGTGTTATTTCTTACAATATTACCCCAGGAAATCTTAGGTTTTATTACATACAGTTGGGAGGAACTATTGGATATAAGAGCAACGTCAACTCACCAACATTACGACCAGGAATACGACTTTCCCGAAGCGGATCCTCTGTTTGGCCCACCACCCAGGACAATGGACGGGATCCCAGCCGGCGACCCAAAACAACGGCGCCATAGAAGGGGCAGACGGAGCGGTCTTCTGGTCAGGCTCCGTAGACGGGCACATCGCGCATCGCTCCAGAGCAATACCACTCGCCAATGTCCAGTCTCTTGACAACAAGGTAGACGAAATCCGAGCAAGGACATCAGAGGGATATAAGAGACTGTAATGTTCTTTGTTTCACAGAAACATGGATCACTGGAGACACGCTATCAGAGTCGGGACAGCCACCTGGTTTCTTCACGCATCGCGCCGACAGAAACAAGTATCTCTCTGGTGAGAAGAAGGGCGGAGGTGTATGCCTTAGGATTAACGAGACGTGGTGTGATCATAACAAAATACTCGAACTCAAGTCCTTTTGTTCACCTCTCTTAGAATTCCTCACAATCAAATGCCGACCGCATTATCTACCAAGGGAATTCTCTTAGACCATAATCACAGTCGTGTATATTCCCCCCCAAGCCGACACATCAACGGCCCTGAAAGAACTTAATTCGACTCTATGTAAACTGGAAACCACATATCCTGAAGCTGCATTTATTGTAGCTGGGGATTTTAACAAGGCTAATCTGAAAACAAGGCTCCCTAAATTCTATCAGCATATTGATTGCGCAACCCGGGCTGGCAAAACCCTGGATCATTGTTATTCTAACTTCCGCGACACATATAAGCGACACCTCCCCTGCCCTCCTTTCAGAAAAGCTGACCACGACTCCATTTTGTTGCTCCCAGCCTATAGACAGAGAGTAAAACAGGAAGCACCCACTCTCAGGTCTGTTTAACGCTGGTCCGACCAATCGGACTCCACGCTTCAAGATTGCTTCGATCACGTGGACTGGGATATGTTCCACATAACGTTGAACAACAACATTGATGAATACGCTGATTCAGTGAGCGAGTTTATTAGCAAGTGCATCGGTGATGTACCCACAGTGTCTATTAAAACATTCCCCAACCAGAAACCGTGGATTGATGGCAGCATTCGCGCAAAACTGAAAGCGGGAACAACTGCTTTTTATCAGTGCAAGGTGACCGGAAACATGACCGAATACAAACAGTGTCGCTATTCCCTCCACAAGGCAATCAAACAAGCTAAGCGTCAGTATAGAGACAAAGTCGAGTCGCAATTCAACGGCTCAGACACGAGAGGTATGTGGCAAGGTCTACAGTCAATCACGGACTACAAAAGAAAACCAGCCCCGTCGTGGACCACGATGTCTTGCTCCCGGACAGACTAAACAACTTCTTTGCTCGCTTTGAGGACAATACAGTGCCACTGACACTGCCCACTACCAAAACATGCGGACTCTCCTTCACTGCAGCCAACGTGAGTAAACATTTAAACGTGTCAACCCTCGCAAGGCTGCAGGCCCAGACGGCATCCCCGGCCGCGTCCTCAGAGCATGCGCAGACCAGCTGGCTGGTGTGTTTACGGACATATTCAATTTCTCCCTATCCCAGTCTGCTTTTCCCACATGCTTCAAGAGGGCCACCATTGTTCCTGTTCCCAAGAAAGCTAAGGTAACTGAGCTAAATGACTACCGCCCCGAAGCACTCACTTCCGTCATCATGAAGTGCTTTGCGAGACTCGTCAAGGACCATATCACCTCCACCCTACCTGACACCCTAGACCCACTCCAAATTGCTTACCGCCCCAATAGGTCCACGACGCAATCACACTGCACACTGCCATAACCCATCTGGACAAGAGGAATACCTATGTAAGAATGCTGTTCATTGATTACAGCTCAGCATTTAATACCATGGTACACTCCAAACTCGTCATTAAGCTCGAGACCCTGGGTCTCGTCCCCGCCCTGTGCAACTGAGTCCTGGAATTCCTGACAGGCCACCCCCAGGTGGTGAGGGTAGGTAACAACATCTCCACCCTGCTGATCCTCAACACTGGGGCCCCACAAGGGTGCGTTCTCAGCCCTCTCCTGTACTTTACAAAATACTTTTAAACTGGAAGAACTTGTCCCGATTGGTGTTTTTAAATCACTGATGAAGGATTTTGAGGCTGATTCCCTGACCTGTCAATGTTTTTAATTTGCTGTTTATTACTCTTGTGAATTCAATGGTTTTTACTAGATTACTTGTAGTTTTTCATGTTGTCTGTCTGTGATTGTTTTGTAATGACTTGGTGCTGCCTAGCTTGGCCAGGGCGCTCTTGAAAAATAGATTTTAATCTCAATGAGCCCTTCCTGGTTAAATAAAGGTTACTGTTCACCCACGACTGCGTGGCCACACCGCCCCCAGGTGGTGAGGGTAGGTAACAACATCTCCACCCCGCTGATCCTCAACACTGGGGCCCCACAAGGGTGCGTTCTGAGCCCTCTCCTGTACTCCCTGTTCACCCACGACTGCGTGGCCACGCATGCCTCCAACTCAATCATCAAGTTTGCAGACGACACTACAGTGGTAGGCTTGATTACCAACAACAGACGAGACGGGCCTACAGGGAGGAGGTGAGGGCCCCTCTGAGTGTGGTATCAGGAAAATAACCTCACACTCAATGTCAACAAAACAAAGGAGATGATCGTGGACTTCAGGAAACAGCAGAGGGAGCACCCCCCTATCCACATTGACGGGACCGTAGTGGAGAGGGTGGAAAGTTTTAAGTTCCTCGGCGTACACATCACGGACAAACTGAAATGGTCCACCCACACAGACAGCATGGTGAAGAAGGCGCAGCAGCGCCTCTTCAACCTCAGGAGGCTGAAGAAATTCGGCTTGTTACCAAAAGCACTCACAAACTTTTACAGATGCACAATCGAGAGCATCCTGTCGGGCTGTATCACCGCCTGGTACAGCAACTGCTCTGCCCATAACCATAAGGCTCTCCAGAGGGTAGTGAGGTCTGCACAACGCATCACCGGGGGAAAACTACCTGCCCTCCAGGACACCTACACCACCCGATGTCACAGGAAGGCCATAAAGATCATCAAGGACAACAACCACCCGAGCCACTGCCTATTCACCCCGCTATCATCTAGAAGGCAAGGTCAGTACAGGTGCATCAAAGCGGGGACCGAGAGACTGAAAAACAGCTTGTATCTCAAGGCCATCAGACTGTTAAACAGCCATCACTAACATTGAGTGGCTGCTGCCAACATACTGACTCAACTATAGCCACTTTAATAATGGAAAAATATATGTAATACATTTATCACTAGCCACTTTAAACAATGCCACTTTATATAATGTTTACATACCCTACATTACTCATCTCATATGTATCTACTGTACTCTATACCATCTACTGCATCTTGCCTATGCCATTTGGCCGTCACTCTTTCATATATTTTTATGTACATATTCCTATTCATTCCTTTACACTTGTGTGTTTAAGGTAGTTGTTGTGAAATTGTTAGGTTAGATTACTTGTTAGATATTACTGCATGGTCGGAACTAGAAGCACAAGCATTTCGCTACACTCACATTAACATCTGCTAACCATGTGTATGTGACAAATAAAATTTGATTTGATTTGGAAGCTCATCACTACGCTAAGGACCCTGGGACTAAACACCTGCCTCTGCAACTGGATCCTGAACTTCCTGACGGGCCACCCCCAGGTGGTAAGGGTAGTTAACAATACATATGCCACGCTGAGGGTAGTTAACAACACATATGCCACATATGCCACGTTAACAAGAGGGCCCCTCAGGTGTGCGTGCTCAGTCCTACTCCCTGTTCACTCATGACTGCATGGCCAGGCACAATTCCAACACCATCATTAAGTTTGCCGACAACACATCACAGACAACGATGAGACAGCCAATTGGGACGAGGTCAGAGACCTGTCAGTGTGGTGCCAGGACAACAACCTCTCTCTCAACATGATAAAGACAAAGGAAGATGATTGTGGACTATAGGAAAAAGAGGACCAAGCACGCCCCCATTCTCATTAACGGGGCTGTAGTGGAGCAAGTTGAGAGCTTCAAGTTCCTTGGTGGCCACATCACCAACAAACTATCATGGTCCAAATAGACCAAGACTGTCGTGAAGAGAGCACAACAAAGCCTATTCCCCTCAGGTGAATGAAAATATTCAGCATGGGTCCTCAGATCCTCAAAAAGTTCTACAGCTGCACCATCGAGAGCATCCTGACTGGTGGCATCACTGCCTGGTATGGCAACTGCTCAGCCTCTGAACGCAAGGCACTACAGAGGGTAGTGAGAACGGCCCAGTACATCACTGGGGCCAAGCTTCCTGCCATCCAGGACCTCTATACCAGGCGGTGTCAGAGGAAGACCCTAAAAATTGTCAAAGACTCCAGCCACCTTAGTCATAGAATGTTCTCTCTGCTACCGCACAGCAAGCAGTACCGGAGCGCCAAGTCTAGGTCCAAGAGGCTCCTTAACAGCTTCTACCCCACAAGCCATAAGACTCCTGAACAGCTAATCAAAGGGCTACCCAGACCCGAGGACCCCTCTTTGACGCTGCTGCTACTCTCTGTTATTAATCTATGCATAGTAACTTTAACTCTACCTACATGTACATACCTCAATTACCTCAACTAACTGCTGCCCCACACATTGACTCTGTACCGGTACTCCCTGTATATTGCCTCGCTACTGTTGTTTTACTGCTGCTCTTTAATTATTTGTTATTTACATTTTTACATTACTTGTCCATTTTTTTTACTCAACACTTACTTTTCTTAAAACTGCATTGTTGCTTTAGGACTTGTAAGTAAGCATTTCACTGTAAGGTCTACCTACACCTGTTGTATTCAGCATTTCACTGTAAGGTCTACCTACACCTGTTGTATTCGGCGCATGTGACAAATAAATGTTGATTTGATTTGAAACGTTTGACTTTGGTTCCATCTATTCCATTCCAGCCATTATAATGAGCCTGTCCTCCTAATGCTCCTCCCACCAGCCTCCTCTGTATATCACATATCCTGTTTACACATGGAGGCTAAAAAGGAATTTTAATAAGTCTGTATTTTACTCTTTGCCTACCATATGTGATGTCCTCCAGTGTTTGAAATCTAAGATCAGTCATGGAGGGAAAGGTTAGAAGGGTTGTCGGGGGGGGTTAGGGAGGTTTTTGGATTCCGTGGATACCTAATACTCTGCGTACTCCAGAGCTGGCGTAAAGAAAAGGAGTACTATTCAATTAGATACCAAAATAAGACCGCTGTTTGTTTTAATCAGTCTGGTGACACAGAGAGCTTTTGAAAGCAGAGGGGGAAGAGAGTCTGGAGGGAGAGAGGAGGCTGGGGTGAACAACCCCCCAGGGCTGGTCTAGATAGGGAGACTGGGCCTGAGACTCAAGGGGAACGGGGGGGGGGGGGTCTGGGTGAGGTCAGGGTGAGTGGCGGTCTGGGGGTGGCTGGCCAAGGAGAGTTCACAGCCAGGGAACTCTCCTTGGGGTAGCCATTCACTCACACAACTAAATATGTGTTGAGTCTACCGCTCTTATGCTGAGCTCGTCTTAGGAGAAGTGATGGTCACGGGGACAAGTGAAGACTGGGGAAACAGTGAAAGAAAAGCAACAGTAATTAATCAATCAACAACAACGTTCGTGTTATTGTTTGTTTTTAAAAGAGCATCAGATCATTGCAGTCCAATGTAAGTGAAAGGATACAGTATGTGAAATCATATATGCCCAGAATATCAACTGCCTCCTCATAGTCTGTGTGTCGGGTTACCAAAGGTTGTTCTTGTCTCAATCGCAAGATAAGTAGAGCCAACAGTGAGAGGCCTGGTAACTGTAGGTGGGTAAGCTTGGCTATGCTATTCTATGCTGTTATAAGCTATGGGTAAACTGTACTATAATATAATGATAAGCTATGAGTAAACTATACTATAATATAATGATAAGCTATGGGTAAACTACACTGTACTTTGCTGTGGTAAGCTATGGGTAAACTATACTATAATATAATGATAAACTATGGGTAAACTATACTATAATATAATGATAAGCTATGAGTAATCTACACTATAATATAATGATAAGCTATGGGTAAACTACACTGTACTTTGCTGTGTCTTCCCTGCTCAGTAAAAATGATGCTGTAACACATCGCCCCAGACCATAACGGACCCTCCACCTCCAAATCGATCCCGCTCCAGAGTACAGGCCTTGGTGTAACGCTCATTCCTTTGACGGTAAACGCGAATCTGACCATCACCCCTGGTGAGACAAAATCGCAACTCGTCTGTGAAGAGCACTTTTTGCCAGTCCTGTCTGGTCCAGCGACGGTGGGTTTGTGCCCATATGCGATGTTGTTGTCGGTAATGTCTGGTGAGGACCTGCCTTTACAACAGGACTACAAGCCCTCAGTCTATTGCGGACAGTCTCAGCACTGATGGAGATATTGTGCGTTCCTGGTGTAACCCGAGCAGTTGTTGTTGCCATCCTGTACCTGTCCCACAGGTGTGATGTTCGGATGTACCGATCCTGTGCAGGTGTTGTTACACGTGGTCTGCCACTGCGAGGATGATCAGCTGTCCGTCCTGTCTCCCTGTAGCACTGTCTTAGGCGTCTCACAGTACGGACATTGCAATTTAATGGCCACATCTGCAGTCTTCATGCCTCCTTGCAGTATGCCTCAGGCACGTTCGCGCAGATGAGCAGGGACCCTGGACATCTTTCTTTTGGTGTTTTTCAGAGTCAGTAAAAAGGCCTCTTTAGTGTCCTAAGTTTTCCTAACTGTGACCTTAATTGCCTACCGTCTGTAAGCTGTTAGTGGTTTAACGATCGTTCCACTGGTGCATGTTCATTAATTGTTTATGGTTCATCGAACAGGCATGGGAAACAGTGTGTAAACCCTTTACAATGAAGATCTGTGAAGTTATTTGGATTTTTATGAATTATCTTTGAAAGACAGGGTCCTGAAAAAGGGACGTTTCTTTTTTTGCTTATTTGAAATTATACTACACTGTGATAAGCTACACTGACAGAGACAACATAATACATCTGGCCCTGAAAACCGATCTCTGTTATTTTCATTACAATCACGCTATCTCTTCCTCCAATGCCACGTCGTGTTCAGTTACCCAGTCACACTGTTCTCTGTAGCCTCAGCTTGACAAACTAGAAGAGGCACTGAGGGCATGATTAT
>NC_056444.1:81118933-81278933 GCF_018296145.1 Oncorhynchus tshawytscha | reverse complement strand
CTCTGTCTCTCTCTCTATGTCTCTGTCTGTCTGTCTGTCTGTCTGTCTGTCTGTCTGTCTGTCTGTCTGTCTGTCTGTCTGTCTGTCTGTCTGTCTGTCTGTCTGTCTGTCTGTCTGTCTGTCTGTCTGTCTGTCTGTCTGTCTCCCTCTCGCTCTCTCTCAAAATCAAATAAAAGTTTATTGGTCACGAACACAGATTTGCAGATGTTATCAAATCAAATAAAAGTTTATTGGTCACGTACACAAATTTGCAGATGTTATCGCAGGATCAGCGTTTCCAAAAGTGCAGTAATATCTAGCAATAAAAAATAAACAACACACACATTATCCAGAAAAATGAAAATAGTTACAAGGGACATAAATCTGATTTTCTGGGCCTTGGCGAGGATGGAGTCTCTCGTGTGTGTGTGTGTGTGTGTGTGTGTGTGTGTGTGTGTGTGTGTGTGTGTGTGTGTGTGTGTGTGTGTGTGTGTGTGTGTGTGTGCACGCCTCAAAGTCCCAATGCAGCTTACCATTTCCTTCTCACTCGCCTGTTACATCCCCCCGATCAGCCAAGCTAAAAAGCAGAGCTATGATTTCAGATGCAGTATACTCCCCTTACTGGAGAATAGAGTCACAGAGCTATGATTTCAGATGCAGTATACTCCCCTTACTGGAGAATAGAGTCACAGAGCTATGATTTCAGATGCAGTATACTCCCCTTACTGGAGAATAGAGTCACAGAGCTATGATTTCAGATGCAGTATACTCCCCTTACTGGAGAATAGAGTCACAGAGCTATGATTTCAGATGCAGTATACTCCCCTTACTGGAGAATAGAGTCACAGAGCTATGATTTCAGATGCAGTATACTCCCCTTACTGGAGAATAGGGTCACAGAGCTAGGATTAAAGATGCAGTATACTCCCCTTACTGGAGAATATAGTCACAGAGCTAGGATTAAAGATGCAGTATACTCCCCTTACTGGGAATAGAGCCACAGAGCTAGGATTAAAGATGCAGTATACTCCCCTTACTGGAGAATAGGGTCACAGAGCTAGGATTAAAGATGCAGTATACTCCCCTTACTGGAGAATAGAGTCACAGAGCTAGGATTAAAGATGCAGTATACTCCCCTTACTGGGAATAGAGTCACAGAGCTAGGATTAAAGATGCAGTATACTCCCCTTACTGGGAATAGAGCCACAGAGCTAGGATTAAAGATGCAGTATACTCCCCTTACTGGGAATAGAGCCACAGCTCAGTGCAACTATATGTTTCAACCAGTCACTTCCCAAAGATGCTGTGGTGGAGCGTCATGAGTCTGGCAACCAATACTGATGGAGTCTGGCAAGCTACACTAACGGAGTCTGGCATGCTATACTAACAGAGTCTGGCAAATGATACTGACGGAGTCTGGCAAACGATACTAACAGAGTCTGGCAAGCTACACTAACGGAGTCTGGCATGCTATACTAACAGAGTCTGGCAAATGATACTGACGGAGTCTGGCAAACGATACTAACAGAGTCTGGCATGCTATACTAACAGAGTCTGGCAAACGATACTGACGGAGTCTGGCAAGCTACACTAACGGAGTCTGGCATGCTATACTAACAGAGTCTGGCAAGCGATACTGACGGAGTCTGGCAAACGATACAGACGGAGTCTGGCATGCTATACTAACAGAGTCTGGCAAGCGATACTGACAGAGTCTGGCAAACGATACTAACAGAGTCTGGCATGCTATACTACACTAACGGAGTCTGGCAAACGATACTGACGGAGTCTGGCAAATGATACTGACGGAGTCTGGCAAACGATACTGATGGAGTCTGGCAAGCTACACTAACGGAGTCTGGCATGCTATACTAACAGAGTCTGGCAAATGATACTGACGGAGTCTGGCAAATGATACTAACAGAGTCTGGCAAGCTACACTAACGGAGTCTGGCATGCTATACTAACAGAGTCTGGCAAACGATACTGACGGAGTCTGGCAAGCGATACTGACGGAGTCTGGCAAACGATACTGACGGAGTCTGGCAAACGATACTGACGGAGTCTGGCATGCTACACTAACAGAGTCTGGCAAACGATACTGACGGAGTCTGGCAAACGATACTGATGGAGTCTGGCAAGCTACACTAACGGAGTCTGGCATGCTATACTAACAGAGTCTGGCAAATGATACTGACGGAGTCTGGCAAACGATACTGACAGAGTCTGGCAAATGATACTGACGGAGTCTGGCAAGCGATACTGATGGAGTCTGGCAAACGATAATAACAGAGTCTGGCAAACAATACTGACAGAGTCTGGAAAACGATACTGACGTAGTCTGGCAAACAATACTGACGGAGTCTGGCATGCTACACTAACAGAGTCTGGCAAGCGATACTGACAGAGTCTGGCAAATGATACTGACGGAGTCTGGCAAACGATACTGACAGAGTCTGGCAAGCAACACTACGGTGTCTGGCATGCTATACTAACAGAGTCTGGCAAACGATACTGACGGAGTCTGGCATGCTATACTAACAGAGTCTGGCAAACGATACTGACGGAGTCTGGCAAACGATACTGACGGAGTCTGGCATGCTATACTAACAGAGTCTGGCAAATGATACTAACAGAGTCTGGCATGCTATACTAACAGAGTCTGGCAAACGACACTGACGGAGTCTGGCAAACGATACTGATGGAGTCTGGCAAGCTACACTAACGGAGTCTGGCATGCTATACTAACAGAGTCTGGCAAGCGATACTGACGGAGTCTGGCAAACGATACTGACGGAGTCTGGCATGCTATACTAACAGAGTCTGGCAAGCGATACTGACGGAGTCTGGCAAACGATACTGACGGAGTCTGGCAAGCGATACTGACGGAGTCTGGCAAACGATACTGACGGAGTCTGGCAAACGATACTGACGGAGTCTGGCAAATGATACTGACGGAGTCTGGCAAGCTACACTAACGGAGTCTGGCATGCTATACTAACAGAGTCTGGCAAGCGATACTGACGGAGTCTGGCAAACGATACTAACAGAGTCTGGCAAGCGATACTGACGGAGTCTGGCAAACGATACTGACGGAGTCTGGCAAACGATACTGACGGAGTCTGGCAAGCGATACTGACGGAGTCTGGCAAACGATACTGACGGAGTCTGGCATGCTATACTAACAGAGTCTGGCAAGCGATACTGACGGAGTCTGGCAAACGATACTGACGGAGTCTGGCAAGCGATACTGACGGAGTCTGGCAAACGATACTGACGGAGTCTGGCAAACGATACTGACGGAGTCTGGCAAACGATACTGACGGAGTCTGGCAAACGATACTGACGGAGTCTGGCAAGCTACACTAACGGAGTCTGGCATGCTATACTAACAGAGTCTGGCAAGCGATACTGACGGAGTCTGGAAAACGATACTAACAGAGTCTGGCAAGCGATACTGACGGAGTCTGGCAAACGATACTGACGGAGTCTGGCAAACGATACTGACGGAGTTTGGCAAGCGATACTGACGCAGTCTGGCAAACGATACTGACGGAGTCTGGCAAACAATACTGACGGAGTCTGGCAAGCTACACTAACAGAGTCTGGCAAGCGATACTGACAGAGTCTGGCAAACGATACTGACGGAGTCTGGCAAACGACACTAACGGAGTCTGGCATGCTATACTAACAGAGTCTGGCAAGCGATACTGACAGAGTCTGGCAAATGATACTGACGGAGTCTGGCAAACGATACTGACAGAGTCTGGCAAGCAACACTAACGGAGTCTGGCATGCTATACTAACAGAGTCTGGCAAACGATACTGACGGAGTCTGGCATGCTATACTAACAGAGTCTGGCAAACGATACTGACGGAGTCTGGCAAACGATACTGACGGAGTCTGGCATGCTATACTAACAGAGTCTGGCAAATGATACTAACAGAGTCTGGCATGCTATACTAACAGAGTCTGGCAAACGATACTGACAGAGTCTGGCAAGCGATACTGACGGAGTCTGGCAAGCTACACTAACGGAGTCTGGCATGCTATACTAACAGAGTCTGGCAAGCGATACAGATGGAGTCTGGCATGCTATACTAACAGAGTCTGGCAAGCGATACTGTCGCAGTCTGGCAAACGATACTGACGGAGTCTGGCAAGCGATACTGACGGAGTCTGGCAAACGATACTGACGGAGTCTGGCAAATGATACTGACGGAGTCTGGCAAACGATACTGACTGAGTCTGGCAAGCTACACTAATGGAGTCTGGCATGCTATACTAACAGAGTCTGGCAAACGATACTGACGGAGTCTGGCAAATGATACTGACGGAGTCTGGCAAACGATACTGACGGAGTCTGGCAAACGATACTGACGGAGTCTGGCAAGCGATACTGACGGAGTCTGGCAAACGATACTGACGGAGTCTGGCATGCTATACTAACAGAGTCTGGCAAGCGATACTGACGGAGTCTGGCAAACGATACTAACGGAGTCTGGGATACTGACGGAGTCTGGCAAACGATACTGACGGAGTCTGGCAAACGATACTGACGGAGTCTGGCAATCGATACTGACGGAGTCTGGCAAGCGATACTGACGCAAGTCTGGCATGCTATACTAACAGAGTCTGGCAAGCGATACTGACGGAGTCTGGCAAACGATACTAACAGAGTCTGGCATGCTATACTACACTAACGGAGTCTGGCAAACGATACTGACGGAGTCTGGCAAACGATACTGACGGAGTCTGGCAAACGATACTGATGGAGTCTGGCAAGCTACACTAACGGAGTCTGGCATGCTATACTAACAGAGTCTGGCAAATGATACTGACGGAGTCTGGCAAACGATACTGACAGAGTCTGGCAAGCAACACTACGGTGTCTGGCATGCTATACTAACAGAGTCTGGCAAACGATACAGACGGAGTCTGGCATACTATACTAACGGAGTCTGGCATGCTATACTAACAGAGTCTGGCAAACGATACTAACAGAGTCTGGCATGCTATACTAACAGAGTCTGGCAAACGATACTGACGGAGTCTGGCAAACGATACTGACGGAGTCTGGCAAGCTACACTAACAGAGTCTGGCATGCTATACTAACAGAGTCTGGCAAGCGATACTGACGGAGTCTGGCAAGCGATACTGACGGAGTCTGGCAAATGATACTGACGGAGTCTGGCAAGCGATACTGATGGAGTCTGGCAAACGATAATAACAGAGTCTGGCAAACAATACTGACAGAGTCTGGAAAACGATACTGACGTAGTCTGGCAAACGACACTAACGGAGTCTGGCATGCTATACTGACAGAGTCTGGCAAGCGATACTGACGGAGTCTGGCAAATGATACTGACGGAGTCTGGCAAACGATACTGACAGAGTCTGGCAAGCAACACTACGGTGTCTGGCATGCTATACTAACAGAGTCTGGCAAACGATACAGACGGAGTCTGGCATACTATACTAACAGAGTCTGGCAAACGATACTGACGGAGTCTGGCAAACGATACTGACGGAGTCTGGCAAACGATACTAACAGAGTCTGGCATGCTATACTAACAGAGTCTGGCAAACGATACTGACGGAGTCTGGCAAACGATACTGATGGAGTCTGGCAAGCTACACTAACGGAGTCTGGCATGCTATACTAACAGAGTCTGGCAAGCGATACTGACGGAGTCTGGCAAACGATACAGACGGAGTCTGGCATGCTATACTAACAGAGTCTGGCAAGCGATACTGACGGAGTCTGGCAAGCGATACTGACGGAGTCTGGCAAGCGATACTGACGGAGTCTGGCAAACGATACTGACGGAGTCTGGCAATCGATACTGACGGAGTCTGGCAAATGATACTGACGGAGTCTGGCAAGCTACACTAACGGAGTCTGGCATGCTATACTAACAGAGTCTGGCAAGCGATACTGACGGAGTCTGGCAAACGATACTAACAGAGTCTGGCAAACGAAACTGACGGAGTCTGGCAAACGATACTAACAGAGTCTGGCAAACAATACTGACGGAGTCTGGCAAACGATACTGACGGAGTCTGGCAAACGACACTAACGGAGTCTGGCATGCTATACTAACAGAGTCTGGCAAGCGATACTGACAGAGTCTGGCAAATGATACTGACGGAGTCTGGCAAACGATACTGACGGAGTCTGGCAAACGATACTGACGGAGTCTGGCAAACGATACTGACGGAGTCTGGCAATCGATACTGACGGAGTCTGGCAAACGATACTGACGGAGTCTGGCAAGCTACACTAACGGAGTCTGGCATGCTATACTAACAGAGTCTGGCAAGCGATACTGACGGAGTCTGGAAAACGATACTAACAGAGTCTGGCAAGCGATACTGACGGAGTCTGGCAAACGATACTGACGGAGTCTGGCAAACGATACTGACGGAGATTGGCAAGCGATACTGACGCAGTCTGGCAAACGATACTGACGGAGTCTGGCAAACAATACTGACGGAGTCTGGCAAATGATACTGACGGAGTCTGGCAAGCTACACTAACGGAGTCTAGCATGCTATACTAACAGAGTCTGGCAAGCGATACTGACGGAGTCTGGCAAACGACACTAACGGAGTCTGGCATGCTATACTAACAGAGTCTGGCAAGCGATACTGACAGAGTCTGGCAAATGATACTGACGGAGTCTGGCAAACGATACTGACAGAGTCTGGCAAGCAACACTAACGGAGTCTGGCATGCTATACTAACAGAGTCTGGCAAACGATACTGACGGAGTCTGGCATGCTATACTAACAGAGTCTGGCAAACGATACTGACGGAGTCTGGCAAACGATACTGACGGAGTCTGGCATGCTATACTAACAGAGTCTGGCAAATGATACTAACAGAGTCTGGCATGCTATACTAACAGAGTCTGACACTGACGGAGTCTGGCAAACGATACTGATGGAGTCTGGCAAGCTACACTAACGGAGTCTGGCATGCTATACTAACAGAGTCTGGCAAGCGATACTGACGGAGTCTGGCAAACGATACAGACGGAGTCTGGCATGCTATACTAACAGAGTCTGGCAAACGATACTGCCGGAGTCTGGCAAGCGATACTGACGGAGTCTGGCAAACGATACTGACGGAGTCTGGCAAACGATACTGACGGAGTCTGGCAAACAATACTGACGGAGTCTGGCAAATGATACTGACGGAGTCTGGCAAGCTACACTAACGGAGTCTAGCATGCTATACTAACAGAGTCTGGCAAGCGATACTGACGGAGTCTGGCAAACGATACTGACAGAGTCTGGCAAACGATACTGACGGAGTCTGGCAAACGATACTGACGGAGTCTGGCAAGCGATACTGACGGAGTCTGGCAAACGATACTGACGGAGTCTGGCAAACGATACTGACGGAGTCTGGCATGCTATACTAACAGAGTCTGGCAAACGATACTGACGGAGTCTGGCAAACGATACTGACGGAGTCTGGCAAGCTATACTAACGGAGTCTGGCAAACGATACTGACGGAGTCTGGCAAGCGATACTGACGGAGTCTGGCAAACGATACTGACGGAGTCTGGCAAACGATACTGACGGAGTCTGGCAAGCTACACTAACGGAGTCTGGCATGCTATACTAACAGAGTCTGGCAAGCGAAACTGACGGAGTCTGGCAAACGACACTAACGGAGTCTGGCATGCTATACTAACAGAGTCTGGCAAGCGATACTGACAGAGTCTGGCAAATGATACTGACGGAGTCTGGCAAACGATACTGACAGAGTCTGGCAAGCAACACTAACGGAGTCTGGCATGCTATACTAACAGAGTCTGGCAAGCGATACTGACGGAGTCTGGAAAACGATACTAACAGAGTCTGGCAATCGATACTGACGGAGTCTGGCAAACGATACTGACGGAGTCTGGCAATCGATACTGACGGAGTCTGGCAAACGATACTGACGGAGTCTGGCAAACGATACTGACGGAGTCTGGCAAACGATACTGACGGAGTCTGGCAAACGATACTGACGGAGTCTGGCAAACGATACTGACGGAGTCTGGCAAGCTACACTAACGGAGTCTGGCATGCTATACTAACAGAGTCTGGCAAGCGATACTGACGGAGTCTGGCAAACGATACTGACAGAGTCTGGCAAGCGATACTGATGGAGTCTGGCAAACGATACTGACGGAGTCTGGCAAACGATACTGACGGAGTCTGGCAAGCGATACTGACGGAGTCTGGCAAACGTCTGACGGTGTCTGGCATGCTATACTAACAGAGTCTGGCAAGCGATACTGACGGAGTCTGGCAAACGATACTGACGGAGTCTGGCAAGCGATACTGACGGAGTCTGGCAAACGATACTGACGGAGTCTGGCATGCTATACTAACAGAGTCTGGCAAGCTACACTAACAGAGTCTGGCATGCTATACTAACAGAGTCTGGCAAGCGATACTGACGGAGTCTGGCAAGCGATACTGACAGAGTCTGGCATGCTATACTAACAGAGTCTGGCAAGCGATACTGACGGAGTCTGGCAAGCGATACTGACGGAGTCTGGCAAACGATACTAACAGAGTCTGGCAAACGATACTGACGGAGTCTGGCAAACGATACTGACGGAGTCTGGCATGCTATACTAACAGAGTCTGGCAAGCGATACTGACGGAGTCTGGCAAACGATACTGACGGAGTCTGGCATGCTACACTAACGGAGTCTGGCAAACGATACTGACGGAGTCTGGCAAATGATACTGACGGAGTCTGGCAAACGATACTGATGGAGTCTGGCAAGCTACACTAACGGAGTCTGGCATGCTATACTAACAGAGTCTGGCAAATGATACTGACGGAGTCTGGCAAATGATACTAACAGAGTCTGGCAAGCTACACTAACGGAGTCTGGTATGCTATACTAACAGAGTCTGGCAAACGATACTGACGGAGTCTGGCAAACGATACAGACGGAGTCTGGCATGCTATACTAACAGAGTCTGGCAAACGATACTAACAGAGTCTGGCATGCTATACTAACAGAGTCTGGCAAACGATACTGACGGAGTCTGGCAAACGATACTGACGGAGTCTGGCAAGCTACACTAACAGAGTCTGGCATGCTATACTAACAGAGTCTGGCAAGCGATACTGACGGAGTCTGGCAAGCGATACTGACGGAGTCTGGCAAACGATACTAACAGAGTCTGGCAAACGAAACTGACGGAGTCTGGCAAACGATACTAACAGAGTCTGGCAAACAATACTGACGGAGTCTGGCAAACGATACTGACGGAGTCTGGCAAACGACACTAACGGAGTCTGGCATGCTATACTAACAGAGTCTGGCAAGCGATACTGACAGAGTCTGGCAAATGATACTGACGGAGTCTGGCAAACGATACTGACAGAGTCTGGCAAGCAACACTACGGTGTCTGGCATGCTATACTAACAGAGTCTGGCAAACGATACAGACGGAGTCTGGCATACTATACTAACAGAGTCTGGCAAACGATACTGACGGAGTCTGGCAAACGATACGGACGGAGTCTGGCATGCTATACTAACAGAGTCTGGCAAACGATACTAACAGAGTCTGGCATGCTATACTAACAGAGTCTGGCAAACGATACTGACGGAGTCTGGCAAACGATACTGATGGAGTCTGGCAAGCTACACTAACGGAGTCTGGCATGCTATACTAACAGAGTCTGGCAAGCGATACTGACGGAGTCTGGCAAACGATACAGACGGAGTCTGGCATGCTATACTAACAGAGTCTGGCAAACGATACTGCCGGAGTCTGGCAAGCGATACTGACGGAGTCTGGCAAACGATACTGACGGAGTCTGGCAAACGATACTGACGGAGTCTGGCAATCGATACTGATGGAGTCTGGCAAATGATACTGACGGAGTCTGGCAAGCTACACTAACGGAGTCTGGCATGCTATACTAACAGAGTCTGGCAAGCGATACTGACAGAGTCTGGCAAACGATACTAACAGAGTCTGGCAAACGATACTGACGGAGTCTGGCAAACGATACTGATGGAGTCTGGCAAACGATACTGACGGAGTCTGGCAAGCGATACTGACGGAGTCTGGCAAGCGATACTGACGGAGTCTGGAAAACGATACTAACAGAGTCTGGCAAGCGATACTGACGGAGTCTGGCAAACGATACTGACGGAGTCTGGCAAACGATACTGACGGAGTCTGGCAAACGATACTGACGGAGTCTGGCAAACGATACTGACGGAGTCTGGCAAACGATACTGACGGAGTCTGGCAAACGACACTAACGGAGTCTGGCAAGCTACACTAACGGAGTCTGGCATGCTATACTAACAGAGTCTGGCAAACGATACTGACGGAGTCTGGCATACTATACTAACAGAGTCTGGCAAACGATACTGACGGAGTCTGGCAAACGATACTGACGGAGTCTGGCAAACGATACTGACGGAGTCTGGCAAGCGATACTGACGCAGTCTGGCAAACGATACTGACGGAGTCTGGCAAACAATACTGACGGAGTCTGGCAAATGATACTGACGGAGTCTGGCAAGCTACACTAACGGAGTCTAGCATGCTATACTAACAGAGTCTGGCAAGCGATACTGACGGAGTCTGGAAAACGACACTAACGGAGTCTGGCATGCTATACTAACAGAGTCTGGCAAGCGATACTGACAGAGTCTGGAAAATGATACTGACGGAGTCTGGCAAACGATACTGACAGAGTCTGGCAAGCAACACTAACGGAGTCTGGCATGCTATACTAACAGAGTCTGGCAAGCGATACTGACGGAGTCTGGAAAACGATACTAACAGAGTCTGGCAATCGATACTGACGGAGTCTGGCATGCTATACTAACAGAGTCTGGCAAGCTGACAGAGTCTGGCAAACGATACTAACAGAGTCTGGCAAGCGATACTGATGGAGTCTGGCAAACGATACTGACGGAGTCTGGCAAACGATACTGACGGAGTCTGATACTGACGGAGTCTGGCAAACGATACTGACGGAGTCTGGCATGCTATACTAACAGAGTCTGGCAAATGATACTAACAGAGTCTGGCATGCTATACTAACAGAGTCTGGCAAATGACTGACGGAGTCTGGCAAACGATACTGATGGAGTC
Source organism: Oncorhynchus tshawytscha (assembly GCF_018296145.1). Taxonomy (NCBI): domain Eukaryota; kingdom Metazoa; phylum Chordata; class Actinopteri; order Salmoniformes; family Salmonidae; genus Oncorhynchus; species Oncorhynchus tshawytscha. The sequence continues at coordinate 81,267,806 of NC_056444.1, read as the reverse complement.
TGGCAAGCTACACTAACGGAGTCTGGCATGCTATACTAACAGAGTCTGGCAAGCGATACTGACGGAGTCTGGCAAACGGAGTCTGGCATGCTATACTAACAGAGTCTGGCAAGCGATACTGACGGAGTCTGGCAAGCGATACTGATGGAGTCTGGCAAGCGATACTGACGGAGTCTGGCAAACGATACTGACGGAGTCTGGCAATCGATACTGATGGAGTCTGGCAAATGATACTGACGGAGTCTGGCAAGCTACACTAACGGAGTCTGGCATGCTATACTAACAGAGTCTGGCAAGCGATACTGACGGAGTCTGGCAAACGATACTAACAGAGTCTGGCAAGCGATACTGATGGAGTCTGGCAAACGATACTGACGGAGTCTGGCAAACGATACTGACGGAGTCTGGCAACTGACGGAGTCTGGCAAACGATACTGACGGTGTCTGGCATGCTATACTAACAGAGTCTGGCAAACGATACAGACGGAGTCTGGCATACTATACTAACAGAGTCTGGCAAACGATACTGACGGAGTCTGGCAAACGATACGGACGGAGTCTGGCAAGCGATACTGACGGAGTCTGGCAAACAATACTGACGGAGTCTGGCAAATGATACTGACGGAGTCTGGCAAGCTACACTAACGGAGTCTAGCATGCTATACTATCAGAGTCTGGCAAGCGATACTGACGGAGTCTGGCAAACGATACTAACAGAGTCTGGCAAGCGATACTGACGGAGTCTGGCAAACGATACTGACGGAGTCTGGCAAACGATACTGACGGAGATTGGCAAGCGATACTGACGCAGTCTGGCAAACGATACTGACGGAGTCTGGCAAACAATACTGACGGAGTCTGGCAAATGATACTGACGGAGTCTGGCAAGCTACACTAACGGAGTCTAGCATGCTATACTAACAGAGTCTGGCAAACGATACTGACGGAGTCTGGCAAACGACACTAACGGAGTCTGGCATGCTATACTAACAGAGTCTGGCAAGCGATACTGACAGAGTCTGGCAAATGATACTGACGGAGTCTGGCAAACGATACTGACAGAGTCTGGCAAGCAACACTAACGGAGTCTGGCATGCTATACTAACAGAGTCTGGCAAGCGATACTGACGGAGTCTGGAAAACGATACTAACAGAGTCTGGCAAGCGATACTGACGGAGTCTGGCAAACGATACTGACGGAGTCTGGCAAACGATACTGACGGAGTCTGGCAACTACTGACGGAGTCTGGCAAGCGATACTGACGGAGTCTGGCAAACGATACTGACGGAGTCTGGCAACGATACTGACAGAGTCTGGCAAATGATACAACGGAGTCTGGCAAGCTACACTAACGGAGTCTGGCATGCTATACTAACAGAGTCTGGCAAACAACTGACGGAGTCTGGCAAACGATACTAACAGAGTCTGGCAAGCGATACTGATGGAGTCTGGCAAAGTGACGGAGTCTGGCAAATGCTGACGGAGTCTACTAACGGAGAGTCTGGCATGCTATACTAACAGAGTCTGGCAAGCGATACTGACAGAGTCGGAGTCTGGCAAACGATACTAACAGAGTCTGGGCGAGTCTACTGGGAGTCTGGCAAACGATACTGACAGAGTCTGGCAAACGATACTGACGGAGTCTGGCAAACGATACTGACGGAGTCTGGCGAACTGACGGACACTAACTAACGGAGTCTGGCATGCTATACTAACAGAGTCTGGCAAGCTGACGGAGTCTGGCAAACGATACTAACAGAGTCTGGCAAGCGATACTGACGGAGTCTGGCAAACGAGTCTGGCAAACGATACTGACAGAGTCTGGCAAAAGCATGCTATACTAACAGAGTCTGGCAAGCGATACTGACGGAGTCTGGCACGGAATGATACTAACAGAGTCTGGCAAATGATACTAACGGAGTCTGGCAAACTACTAACGGAGTCTGGCAAACTATACTGGTCTGGCAATGCTATACTAACAGAGTGGCAACTGACGGAGATACTAACAGAGTCTGGCAAACGACACTAACGGAGTCTGGCATGCTATACCAACAGAGTCTGGCAAGCGATACTGACAGAGTCTGGCAAATGGCAAAGCGATACTGACGGAGTCTGGCAAACGATACTAACAGAGTCTGGCAAGCTACACTAACAGAGTCTGGCATGCTATACCAACAGAGTCTGGAGTCTGACAGAGTCTGGCAAACGATACTAACAGAGTCTGGCAAAGCTGGCATGCTATACTAACAGAGTCTGGCAAGTGACTGCAAATGATACTAACAGAGTCTGGCAAAACTAATACTGACGGAGTCTGGCACTGACGGAGTCTGGCAAACGATACTAACGGAGTCTGGCAGTCTGGCAAATAACGGAGTCTGGCATGCTATACCAGAACTGACAGATACTGACGGAGTCTGGCAAAACTGACAGAGTCTGGAGTCTGGCATGCTATACTAACAGAGTCTGGCAACACGATACTGACGGAGTCTGGCAAATGATACTGACGGAGTCTGGCAAACGATACTGACTGAGTCTGGCAAGCTATACTAACAGAGTCTGGAGTCTGACGGAGTCTGGCACTAACAGAGTCTACTGACTGAGTCTGGCAAGCTACACTAACGGAGTCTGGCATGCTATACTAACAGAGTCTGGCAAACGATACAGACGGAGTCTGGCATACTATACTAACAGAGTCTGGCAAACGATACTGACGGAGTCTGGCAAACGATACTGACGGAGTCCTCTATTTTCTAACTGAAACACAAAAGAAAGGATAAAAACAGTGGATTATTTTACTCCTCCTCGAGCATCGGCCACATTCCATGAAAGACTGATGTTTTTAAGCTGTCACAGCATAGAGGTTAGGTTGATGTGTTTGTTGAAAGGTCTTCAAATGCATGGAGTGGAGTGGGCATCACAACTTTCCCATTTGCAGCTGCGTTATATTCTACAATGTGCAGCGTCATTCTAAACAGTTTATTCTTTATTCAACCACTTCAGTACCCCAAGGTCTTTCTCTTCTCTGGAAAAAGCAGAGTTCTCACAACATGTTCTCTTCTCTGGTGAAGTCACTTAGTCTGATTCGTTTTGCTCTCTTTTCCTCCCCAGCTGAGTTCTGAGATGTGGCTTTTCATTACAGTGGGATGCAATTTCCTGTAACGCTGCTATCTCAGAGCGGTGTGGGGATATGTAGAGGGTGTGAGGATATGTAGAGGAGGGTGTGAGGATATGTAGAGGAGGGTGTGAGGATATGTAGAGGGTGGGAGGATATGTAGAGGAGGGTGTGAGGATATGTAGAGGAGGGTGTGAGGATATGTAGAGGAGGGTGTGAGGATATGTAGAGGGTGTGAGGATATGTAGAGGAGGGTGTGAGGATATGTAGAGGGTGGGAGGATATGTAGAGGAGGGTGTGAGGATATGTAGAGGGTGTGAGGATATGTAGAGGAGGGTGTGAGGATATGTAGAGGAGGGTGTGAGGATATGTAGAGGGTGGGAGGATATGTAGAGGAGGGTGTGAGGATATGTAGAGGAGGGTGTGAGGATATGTAGAGGAGGGTGTGAGGATATGTAGAGGGTGTGAGGATATGTAGAGGAGGGTGTGAGGATATGTAGAGGGTGGGAGGATATGTAGAGGAGGGTGTGAGGATATGTAGAGGGTGTGAGGATATGTAGAGGAGGGTGTGAGGATATGTAGAGGAGGGTGTGAGGATATGTAGAGGGTGTGAGGATATGTAGAGGAGGGTGTGAGGATATGTAGAGGAGGGTGTGAGGATATGTAGAGGAGGGTGTGAGGATATGTAGAGGAGGGTGTGAGGATATGTAGAGGAGGGTGTGAGGATATGTAGAGGAGGGTGTGGGGACATGTAAAGAAGGGTGTGAGGATATGTAGAGGAGGGTGTGAGGATATGTAGAGGAGGGTGTGAGGATATGTAGAGGAGGGTGTGAGGATATGTAGAGGAGGGTGTGAGGATATGTAGAGGAGGGTGTGAGGATATGTAGAGGAGGGTGTGAGGATATGTAGAGGAGGGTGTGAGGATATGTAGAGGAGGGTGTGAGGATATGTAGAGGAGGGTGTAGGGATACGTAGAGGAGGGTGTGAGGATATGTAGAGGAGGGTGTGGGGACATGTAAAGAAGGGTGTGAGGATATGTAGAGGAGGGTGTGAGGATATGTAGAGGAGGGTGTGAGGATATGTAGAGGAGGGTGTGAGGATATGTAGAGGAGGGTGTGAGGATATGTAGAGGAGGGTGTGAGGATATGTAGAGGAGGGTGTGAGGACATGTAAAGAAGGGTGTGAGGATATGTAGAGGAGGGTGTGAGGATATGTAGAGGAGGGTGTGGGGACATGTAAAGAAGGGTGTGAGGATATGTAGAGGAGGGTGTAGGAATATGTAGAGGAGGGTGTGAGGATATGTAGAGGAGGGTGTGGGGACATGTAAAGAAGGGTGTGAGGATATGTAGAGGAGGGTGTAGGAATATGTAGAGGAGGGTATGAGGATATGTAGAGGAGGGTGTGGGGATATGTAGAGGAGGGTGTGAGGATATGTAGAGGAGGGTGTGGGGATATGTAGAGGAGGGTGTGAGGATAGGTAGAGGAGGGTGTGGGGACATGTAGAAGAGGGTGTGAGGATATGTAGAGGAGGGTGTGGGGACATGTAAAGAAGGGTGTGAGGATATGTAGAGGAGGGTGTGGGGATATGTAGAGGAGGGTGTAGGGATATGTAGAGGGTGTGAGGATATGTAGAGGAGGGTGTGAGGATATGTAGAGGAGGGTGTGAGGATACATAGAGGAGGGTGTGAGGATATGTAGAGGAGGGTGTGGGGACATGTAAAGAAGGGTGTGAGGATATGTAGAGGAGGGTGTGAGGATATGTAGAGGAGGGTGTGGGGATATGTAGAGGAGGGTGTGAGGATATGTAGAGGAGGGTGTAGGGATATGTAGAGGGTGTGAGGACATGTAGAGGAGGGTGTGAGGATATGTAGAGGAGGGTGTGAGGATATGTAGAGCAGGGTGTGGGGATATGTAGAGGAGGGTGTGAGGATATGTAGAGGAGGGTGTAGGAATATGTAGAGGAGGGTGTGAGGATATGTAGAGGAGGGTGTAGGAATATGTAGAGGAGGGTGTGAGGATATGTAGAGGAGGGTGTAGGGATATGTAGAGGAGGGTGTGGGGATATGTAGAGGAGGGTGTGGGGATATGTAGAGGAGGGTGTGAGGATATGTAGAGGAGGGTGTGGGGATATGTAGAGGAGGGTGTGGGGATATGTAGAGGAGGGTGTGAGGATATGTAGAGGAGGGTGTGAGGATATGTAGAGGAGGGTGTGAGGATATGTGGAGGAGGGTGTGAGGATATGTGGAGGAGGGTGTGAGGATATGTAGAGGGTGTGAGGATATGTAGAGGAGGGTGTGAGGATATGTAGAGGAGGGTGTAGGGATATGTAGAGGAGGGTATGAGGATATGTAGAGGAGGGTGTGAGGATATGTAGAGGAGGGTGTAGGGATATGTAGAGGAGGGTGTGAGGATATGTAGAGGAGGGTGTGAGGATATGTAGAGGAGGGTGTGAGGATATGTAGAGAAGGGTGTGGGGACATGTAGAGGATGGCCCGGCCTTTGACTAAGATAACCAACAAACACACATAGGCCAACTCCAGTTACTCAGTTCATCCTGTGACCAGAAGAGTGTCCACGTGTACATGTATATTTACGTGTATTAGATAACAATGACATAGAGAGAGGGCCAGATTAATCCAAGACTAAACATTGGAGACCATGTTGGGGGGCAGGAAGGCCATTCTAGCCAGTGTCTGGGTGGCTGTTGTGGGATCATGCCCCTGTGCCCGGGCCCTCAGGCTCCAGCAGCAGGATGGGCTTGAGGCCTACAGCAGCATCCGTAGAGATGACCCCCACTATCCCACCCTGTCGAGCTGGGCTTACACAGCTGCCTCTGATTGGCTAAGAACAAAGGCCTGTGTTAGCTGCCCCACGTTTGCCTTGTAGCTACACAGAGCTACACTCTTAATCCAAACCCAGGGCACAGTCCAAACCCAGGCCCAAACCCAGGCCCACCAAGGCCCAAACCCAGGCCCACCAGGCCCAAACCCAGGCCCACCAAGGCCCAAACCCAGGCCCGAGTCCAAACCCAGGCCCAAACCCAGGCCCACTCAGGCCCAAACCAAGGCCCAAACACAGGGCCAGGCTCAGGCCAGAGGCTATTGGGCTGTTCATTCTCCAAATACTAACCATCATATCCCCTCTCTCCAAATACTAACCATCCTATTCCCTCTCTCCCGAGCTGGCTCTCTGCCTCTGCCCCAAAACAAACATCACTGAATGTTTTTTTAAACAATGTGGAACTTCTCTGTTGAAAAGAGAGAACTTGTTTTGGTTTTATTCTTGGCTGTGTAGACTGAGCACCTCCAAACACGTCAGGTAGAAGGAATGAGAAGGCATGAAATAAATAGTTATTCTCATAATATTATAATGTGTATCCATCATGTCAGAGAAATGAGAAATGAGGAATTATTACAACACTAATGATCACCAAGCCTCCTATAAAGGGCCGGCCAAGCATCTGATGGCGTCTCTGTCCGAGTCTGTAAAAGGAGGAAGAAGAAGAAGTCATTAGCATAATAAAAACCCTTTCCTTTGGGCCTTGGTTAGACTCGTATAGTGAACTGCACTGTCTTCCGTGTTCAGTTTCAGTTCTGCAGACAGAGGGATACACGAGAGCCCATAGCCATATGGGTCCTGGTCAAAATTAGTGCACTATATTGGGTATATGGTGCCATTTGGGACCTTGTCGTGGACTCCTACAAGGAATCACATTTAATAAGCCACTCAGCCTACTTCCTAGCACATTTCCCATGTATAATTCTAATCTGTCTGTTAGGAAAATCTCTGAAGTGAAAGCAGGCTGTTAAAAGCAGAAGTCATGTTCGGTGTGTCTTTTCCCCCAAATTCAAATAGAATGGTAATTTGACAACTGTATTAGGCCTGCCGCTGCTTTGTATCCCACCCTTACTTTCTCGAGTGCAACAGTGGCTAAAGACAAGCACGTGGAATTGTGTGTTAAATCGATCAATTTCCACTCACTTTTATCATTTGTATCATAGCTTTAGAGGCCACAACTAGACTGGAACATGATTAATTATGAAGAGAGAACGTGTGTAAAAACGTCACTTTTGGAGATGGCTGTCCGGTCCGGTGTAAAAAAAAAGCCCCGTTTCAAAGATGAATTCTCATTATGTGAGCGACATAACAATGGCAGGCTACCCGAGAACTCGTTTGCGTCGGGAGTGTTCTCATGTGAAGCGCTGGAACCAGACCGCGGGTCACGGGCATGATGTTTGGCTGTCTACCATCGCTGCATTTCACTGGCCTATTATGAAAATATCACCCCTAAATATTGAAGACAGATTCAACGACACTAGTAAAGGCATAACAATCGAATGGTTAGATGAGATGTTGTATATATAACCTATGTTTCTCCCCTAAAATAATTGCAAAATAAGTAGCCTAGACCATTAAATTGTACATATAGTAGGGCTAAGTACACTGCAGTGGGTATTGCAAGATTGTCACACTGCCGGATAATTACACAGAAATAAGAAGTTTGAAATATTTTAACTCGTGACTTGCAGCCTATTCAACAAGTTAATGTAATAGTGTATTTTATGCTATTTTGGTTTCTAGGAATATTTTATGTTCTATCCACCAATAAAGTCATTTTTTATAATGAAGTGATGACGGTTCGATATTTAGATAGAAATTAGAAAATTATTTGGAAACATTTAAGCGCTTCTAACATCATTTTCTATGTATAATCTTCAAATTAATTATTTCTGAAATTACTGTAAGCATTTGAGTATATTAAAAATGTACACTTACATTTTTTTTAAGGCAACTGCAAAAAAAAAGCAACTCAACAAAAAATATAATATCTCTCATACTGTCCTCAGTTGAACTTCGTTTGCTCTCTATATTCTTTAAAGTTGTCATTGTTTTCATCATCAGTTATTTACAGCCATCGTTGATAAGTTACTGGTGTCCTAACGATGACAGAAAACTGGCATGGATGTCATGTAGCGCTCTGAAGACACTGACTGCTCATCTGTTCTGCTGAGACAATCTGAAGAGACTCTCTGTTCGTCTCACCCACGACTGGATGAATCGGCCAAATATGTTCTCCCGAAAATAATGTTCAATTGTATTGTGAAATATCTAGTCTGAAAAGCTAGTGACACTGGAGCCAGAAACGAATAGATTAATAAATTATTTTGATTTTATGATTTGTCAAAGTTTCTTTTATCACGGTGGAGTTTTTGATAGCCTATATTTTCAAAATGACTATACTGTATATTTATCATAACCTAATATTCATTAGTATTTATTATACTTTTTGTTGGTTATAATTTTACTTCAGAATGTCTTAGAATACTTTTATGTTACATTTTAGTAGACACACATCCCGCTGTATTTTAGGACTGTATTTGGTGGTAACAGACATTATTAATGCTATTTTTAAAAAGCTACTGTTTTTTATGTTATGATTAGTTTTTTTATATATTCATCCAGAATGTAAGACAGCTGAAACAGATTGACTTATAAGATACAAAGCACCTCCACTGTGCCGTATTTTACCAAGAAAAACACACGCAAGCAAGGAAGATATCCATCTATCATTTCAATCTCAATAATTCAGTTAAATTGTGATTTTTTTTGTGTGGGGGGGGGGTCATGTAATCAGATCATTTTAGATCGTAATTTATTAGAAACACAATATAGCATGCTTATTGGTCACTTCTACATGGGGATGGGGATGTTTCCTACGGGTGTTGTAAATCGTATCCGTAAATCGACAGTTGGTAGTCAATCGGATTATACTCGTGATCGGGGGGGTGGAGTGTTTTAATATGCCTAAATATATATTCGCTAAATAACTCTCTTTAACAACAAAGAAACTGTAGATTATGAGCAGCGGGTAGCCAAGTTTGCTGTCACTCAGTCAGAATGTGGATCAGCGTTTCATATTTTTTCCCTACCCATAGTCGGGTTGTTAGATATTATGCATATTGATAGCTTGATAGCAAACGGCAAATGTGATATATTATAACTGCAGCAATCTAAACCATCAGACCGAAAACATACGAGGAAAAGGGATTGGGTGAAATGAAGAACTCAAAGACAGTACAGTATGCTTTAGGAAGTCTGTGACTGACTCAAAGACAGTACAGTATGCTTTAGGAAGTCTGTGACTGACTTAAAGACAGTACAGTATGCTTTAGGAAGTCTGTGACTGACTCAAAGACAGTACAGTATGCTTTAGGAAGTCTGTGACTGACTCAAAGACAGTACAGTATGCTTTAGGAAGTCTGTGACTGACTCAAAGACAGTACAGTATGCTTTAGGAAGTCTGTGACTGACTCAAAGACAGTACAGTATGCTTTAGGAAGTCTGTGACTGACTCAAAGACAGTACAGTATGCTTTAGGAAGTCTGTGACTGACTCAAAGACAGTACAGTATGCTTTAGGAAGTCTGTGACTGACTGATGTGAGAAAGATGCTTGCTGACTGACACACGAAAAGATCCTTGATAATTACAAAAATAATCGGATCATAATCATTGCCCATATCCTTTAGGATACTCGTTTATGTCCGACTACTCAGCACACCTCTAATGCTTCTTCTCCTTTTTGTTTTTTGCTATTCTTCTAAAAGTGATTTGGACTTTCTGCATTTAGTGGCTTCCTTCCACAGGTGCTGTTCTCAGTGCTCTGTCCCCATGTGTAACGGCTTAAGAAGATGTCCAACCAGGGTCTTGTATTTGGGGCGTGACACCAGGCTGAAGGGTAGAATAAGAGGAACAGAGAGAGGGTTCCTGGCTTGAGGCCTAGGATGCCTAATCAAAATACCATGCATCCTCTCTCTCTCTCTCTCTCTCTCTCTCTCTGTGCCCCCACACACACACCTCTCTCTCTCTCTCTCTGTGCCCCCCCCACACACACACACACCTCTCTCTCTCTCTCTCTCTCTCTCTGTGCCCCCCCCACACACACACACCTCTCTCTCTCTCTCTCTCTCTCTCTGTGCCCCCCCCACACACACACACTCTCTCTCTCTCTCTCTCTCTCTCTGTGCCCCCCCCCACACACACACACACACACACGCACTGCTCCGGCTCTACTTCACGGTCATTGTTTGTTCGTTCCTCTGACCACCTCTAATTCAATCATGTCTCTCGGGTCATGGGGACATCGCCAGCAGTTCCATTCACTATAAACACATTTAGAGAGCCTTTATTTTTAGCACTGGTGTGCATCCCCTCAGTACTCCCTGTCTTCCAGCTAACTGCAGCTACCCGGATGGTTCTGCTAAGGTGAGAGGGTTTCTCTGTCTGGCCTGTCCTTCATTAGGAGTTAGATACTGTTTCTCTGTCTGGCCTGTCCTTCATTAGGAGTTAGAGAGGGTTTCTCTGTGTGGCCTGTCCTTCATTAGGAGTTAGAGAGGGTTCTCTGTCTGGCCTGTCCTTCATTAGGAGTTAGAGAGGGTTTCTCTGTCTGGCCTGTCCTTCATTAGGAGTTATATACCATTTCTCTGTCTGGCCTGTCCTTCATTAGGAGTTAGATACTGTTTCTCTGTGTGGCCTGTCCTTCATTAGGAGTTAGAGAGGGTTTCTCTGTGTGGCCTGTCCTTCATTAGGAGTTAGAGAAGGTTCTCTGTCTGGCCTGTCCTTCATTAGGAGTTAGAGAGGGTTTCTCTGTCTGGCCTGTCCTTCATTAGGAGTTATATACCATTTCTCTGTCTGGCCTGTCCTTCATTAGGAGTTAGATACTGTTTCTGTCTGGCCTGTCCTTCATTAGGAGCTAGAGAGGGTTTCTCTGTGTGGCCTGTCTTTCATTAGGAGTTAGAGAGCGTTTCTCTGTCTGGCCTGTCCTTCATTAGGAGTTAGATATCGTTTCTCTGTGTGGCCTGTCCTTCATTAGGAGTTAGATACTGTTTCTCTGTCTGGCCTGTCCTTCATTAGGAGTTAGATACCATTTCTCTATCTGGCCTGTCCTTCATTGGGAGTTAGAGAGGGTTTCTCTGTCTGGCCTGTCCTTCAATAGGAGTTAGATACTGTTTCTCTGTGTGGCTTGTCCTTCATTAGGAGTTATATAGCGTTTCTCTGTCTGGCCTGTCCTTCATTAGGAGTTAGATACTGTTTCTCTGTCTGGTCTGTCCTTCAATAGGAGTTAGATACTATTTCTGTCTGGCCTGTCCTTCATTAGGAGTTAAATATCGTTCTCTGTTTGGCCTGTCCTTCATTAGGAGTTAGAGAGCGTTTCTCTGTCTGGTCTGTCCTTCATTAGGAGTTAGATATCGTTTCTCTGTCTGGCCTGTCCTTCATTAGGAGTTAGAGAGCGTTTCTCTGTCTGGTCTGTCCTTCATTAGGAGTTAGATATCGTTTCTCTGTCTGGCCTGTCCTTCATTAGGGGTTAGATACTGTTTCTCTGTGTGGCCTGTCCTTCATTAGGAGTTAGATACTGTTTCTGTCTGGCCTGTCCTTCATTAGGAGTTAGAGAGCGTATCTCTGTCTGGCCTGTCCTTCATTAGGAGTTAGATACTGTTTCTCTGTCTGGCCTGTCCTTCATTAGGAGTTAGTGCAGAGTAGAGAGGCAGAGGGACATTGATCAGACTGACTGATAAAGCTTTCATAACCCTCTGGTCCTCCACACACAGCACTATGCTACAGTTATATGCTACTGTTCTACGATGCTGTTCTATGATGCTGTTCTACGATGCTGTTCTATGATGCTGTTCTATGCTACTGTTATATGATGTTGTTCTATGATGCTGTTCTATGCTACTGTTCTATGATGTTGTTCTATGATGCTGTTCTACGATGCTGTTCTATGATGCTGTTCTATGCTACTGTTCTATGATGCTGTTCTACACTGCTGTTCTATGCTGCTATTCTATGATGCTGTTCTATGATGCTGTTCTATGATGCTGTTCTATGATGCTGTTCTATGCTACTGTTCTATGATGCTGTTCTATGATGCTGTTCTATGCTGCTGTTCTATGATGCTGTTCTATGATGCTGTTCTATGATGTTGTTCTATGATGCTGTTCTATGCTGCTGTTCTATGATGCTGTTCTATGATGCTGTTCTATGATGTTGTTCTATGATGCTGTTCTATGATGCTGTTCTATGATGCTGTTCTATGATGCTGTTCTATGATGCTGGCGCAAAAGTTTTCGATCGTTTACATGGAACAAGAAGTGCAGTCTGAGAGTATGGTTTAGGAACTCTGTGACTGACACAGCTCTTTCCATAGCTCAGAGTGGACTTTGGTGTGTTTTACCAGGGGGCAAATCAGAAATGTCACCCTATTTCCTAACTAGGATTATTTTTGCCAGAGACGGTACCATCACAACCCAGCATTGATTTACTGGCAGAATCTGCTCAGACAAAAACAAACTGTAACTCATCTCTCAAATGTAGTCATCTGTGGATGGATCCATTCACTGGTTCACTGGACCTCAGTGTGTTTTGCCTCAAATGAGGTCAAAGAGAGGACAGAACACCCCAAATTCCCCACACAAACCCAACTACAACTCCTATTTCCCAGCCTGCACCACTCTTCCTGTCTGAGTGCTGACCCAGGGGTTGGCAGCTGTCAGTCACGTCCCTCAGCTGGCTTCCCGAGCCTCTCCTTTCCCGAGCCTCTGGCCACAGACTGGGCTCTGTGAGGGGACCTTTGAAGGAAAGGCCCAGGTCGCTCACATGGGATCATCTCTGTGCATTCATGGTGTGTAATTGAATTATCCCTCCCTCCTCTTTCTCATGTTTCCTTCCCCTATTCAAACCTTAACCCCAGGTTGGACCAACCGTCACCCTGGTCTGTAGTGAGAGGAAGGGTTTCAGGGGATGACAGCCAGACAAAGACAGACACATGTCGACAATGTGTATACTCAGGCCCTGACAGAGTTTGGATGTAATAGTGGGAGTCTTGTATAGGCGATCGACTGACGAGCTGCTTGTTAACTCTCCATCTACATGCTGTTGAAGGATCACCCAGCGTGCCCATGGAAGGAAGAGGTCAGCTCTTTGGCTTTTCTTTACTTTGTCATTCATATGATACAAGAATCCTGTTTTAAAGTCATGCCTTCTATACTACTCTTCCATAACCACAGAATATGTTACATCTGACCTTCTCCTTTATGCTTCGACTGTATCATGATCATAACTTTCCAGGGCCACAATTCTGAACATATGTTCAAAGAGAGCAGGGCCACATTATTTGAACAATTGAATTGAAAAAAAGTAAAGTGCCTTGAGATGTGTGTGTGTATGTGTGTGTGTGTGTGTGTGTGTATATGTGTGTGTGTGTGTGTGTGTGTGTGTGTGTGTGTGTGTGTGTGTGTGTGTGTGTGTGTGTGTGTGTGTGTGTGTGTGTGTGTGTGTGTGTATGTGTGTGTGTAAAAACAGAGAGTGAACAACAACAAAAAAGTGAAAGCAAAAAAAAAGAGTGAGAGAGAGAGGATGTAGGGAGGAAGCAGCCTATGGCCTGGGGCTACTAGGGTGAGAGGGGAGAGGATGTAGGGAGGAAGCAGCCTATGGCCTGGGGCTACTAGGGTGAGAGGGGAGAGGATGTAGGGAGGAAGCAGCCTATGGCCTGGGGCTACTAGGGTGAGAGGGGAGAGGATGTAGGGAGGAAGCAGCCTATGGCCTGGGGCTACTAGGGTGAGAGGGGAGAGGATGTAGGGAGGAAGCAGCCTATGGCCTGGGGCTACTAGGGTGAGAGGGGAGAGGATGTAGGGAGGAAGCAGCCTATGGCCTGGGGCTACTAGGGTGAGAGGGGAGAGGATGTAGGGAGGAAGCAGCCTATGGCCTGGGGCTACTAGGGTGAGAGGGGAGAGGATGTAGGGAGGAAGCAGCCTATGGCCTGGGGCTACTAGGGTGAGAGGGGAGAGGATGTAGGGAGGAAGCAGCCTATGGCCTGGGGCTACTAGGGTGAGAGGGGAGAGGATGTAGGGAGGAAGCAGCCTATGGCCTGGGGCTACTAGGGTGAGAGGGGAGAGGATGTAGGGAGGAAGCAGCCTATGGCCTGGGGCTACTAGGGTGAGAGGGGAGAGGATGTAGGGAGGAAGCAGCCTATGGCCTGGGGCTACTAGGGTGAGAGGGGAGAGGATGTAGGGAGGAAGCAGCCTATGGCCTGGGGCTACTAGGGTGAGAGGGGAGAGGATGTAGGGAGGAAGCAGCCTATGGCCTGGGGCTACTAGGGTGAGAGGGGAGAGGATGTAGGGAGGAAGCAGCCTATGGCCTGGGGCTACTAGGGTGAGAGGGGAGAGGATGTAGGGAGGAAGCAGCCTATGGCCTGGGGCTACTAGGGTGAGGGGATGTAGGGAGGAAGCAGCCTATGGCCTGGGGACTAGGATGAGAGGGAGGAAGCAGCCTATGGCCTGGGGCTACTAGGGTGAGAGGGGAGAGGATCAGAAGGTTGGGGTCACCCTTGTTGGCTGTCTGTTATTTGTCTGTGCCCTAAGCCAGGACTAGGACCACAACCATGGAGGGCCAGGCAGGAGGCAGTGGTGAAGCAAAGAGGGTCAGGACTAGGAAGGGAGAGGAGAGGAGAGGGCAGGGGAGCCCTTATCCAGTAGCAAGCAGAGAAGGGGGAAGGAGAGGAGGGGAGCCCTTACCCAGTAGCAAGCAGAGAAGGAGGAAGGAGAGGAGGGGAGCCCTTATCCAGTACAGGTAGAGAAGGGGGAAGGAGAGGAGGGGAGCCCTTATCCAGTATGGGCAGAGAAGGGAGAGGAGAGGAGGGGAGCCCTTATCCAGTAGCAAGCAGAGAAGGGGGAAGAGGAGGAGTGGGGAGCCCTTATCCAGTACAGGCAGAGAAGGGGAAGGAGAGGAGGGGAGCCCTTATCCAGTACAGGTAGAGAAGGGGGAAGGAGAGGAGGGGAGCCCTTATCCAGTAGCAAGCAGAGAAGGAGGAAGGAGAGGGGGGAGCCCTTATCCAGTACAGGCAGAGAAGGGGGAAGGAGAGGAGAGGAGCCCTTATCCAGTACAGGCAGAGAAGGGGGAAGGAGAAGAGGGGAGCCCTTACCCAGTAGCAGGCAGAGAAGGGGGAAGGAGAGGAGGGGAGCCCTTACCCAGTAGCAGGCAGAGAAGGGGGAAGGGGCAGTAGAAGGGAGCCCTGGGACTCCCAGCAGGCTGAACTGATTTCCTGTGTTGGGTCATGTTAAGGCCAGGTTCAGATCAGAGGACTGACCAGGGCTTTAGGCTTTAGGAACCCAACCTAGACTCATGAGTTAGACATTGAATGGAATAGAGTAGCTCACCTCCTCATATTAAGTCAAGTGGTGTTTTCATCATGGACCAATGGGTAAAGATGCATCTGTATGTATAGTATATACACTATATATACAAAAGTATGTGGACACCCCTTAAAATTTGTGGATTTGTCTATTTCAGCCACACCAGTTGCTGACAGGTGTTTAAAATCGAGCGAACACCCAAGCAATCTCCATAGACAAACATTGGCGGTAGAATGGCCTTACTGAAGAGCTCAGTGACTTTTAATGTGGCACCGTCATAGGATCCTACCTTTCCAACAAGTCAGATCGTCACATTTCTGCCCTGGTAGAGCTGCCCCGGTCAACTGTAAGTGCTGTTATTGTGAAGTGGAAACATCAAGGAGCAACAACGGCTCAGCCGCAAAGTGGTAGGCATCACAAGCTCACAGAACAGGAACAGAACAGTCCTGAAGCACGTAAAAATAGTCTGTCCTCGGTTGCAACACTCACTACCGAGTTCCAAACTGCCTCTGGAAGCAACGTCAGCACAAGAACTGTTCTTCGGAAGCTTCATCAATGGGTTTCCATGGCCGAGCAGCCGCAAACAAGCCTAAAATCACCATGCAAAATTCCAAGCGTTGGCGGGTGTGGTGTAGATCTTGCCGCCGTTGGACTCTGGAGCAGTGGAAACGCGTTCTCTGGAGTGATGAATCACGCTTCACCATCTGGCAGTCCGACATACGAATCTGGGCTTGGCGGATGCCAGGAGAACGCTACCTGCCCGAATGGATAGTGCCAACTGTAATGTTTGGTGGAGGAGGAATAATGGTCTGGGGCTGTTTTTCCTGGTTCAGGCCCCTTAGTTCCAGTGAAGGGAAATCTTAACACTACATCATACAATGATGCAAGACGATTCTTTGCTTCCAACTTTGTAGCAACAGTTTGGCGAAAGGCCCTTTCCTGTTTTAGCATGACAATGTCCCCACTCACAAAGGGAGGTCCATATAGAAATGGTTTGTCGAGATTGGTGTGGAAGAACTTGTCTAGCCTGCACAGAGCTCTGACCTCAACCCCATCGAACACCTGAATTGGGATGAATTAGAACACAGACTGCGAGCTAGGCCTAATTGCCCAACATCAGTGCCGACCTCACTAATACTCTTGTGGCTGAATGGAAGCAAGTCCCCTGCAGCAATGTTCCAACATCTAGTGGAAAACCTTCCCAGAAGAGTGGAGGCTGTTATAGCAGCAATGTTCCAACATCTAGTGGAAAGCTTTCCCAGAAGAGTGGAGGCAGTTATAGCAGCGAAGGGGGAACAACTCCTTATTGATGCCCATGATTTTGGAATGAGATGTTCGACGAGCACATACTTTTGGTCATTTGGTGTACCTCTGGCTCAGGTGGGATTCCCTGCTACATATAGAAATAGAGATCACGCTATATTAACCCTGTCCATAGTTACCCCTGCCCATAGTAACCCCTGGCTATAGTAACCCCTGTCCATAGTAACCCCTGTCCATAGTAACCCCTGCCCATAGCAAGCCCTGTCCATAGTAACCCTTATCTGTAGTAACCCCTGCCCATAGCAACCCCTGTCCATAGTAACCCCTATCTGTAGTAACCCCTGCCCATAGCAACCCCTGTCCATAGCAACCCCTGTCCATAGTAACCCCTATCTGTTGTAACCTCTTCCCATAGCAACCTCTTTCCATAGTAACCCCTATCTGTAGTAACCCCTGCCCATAACAACCCCTGTCCATAGTAACCCCTATCCGTAGTAACCCCTGTCCATAGTAACCCCTATCTATATTAACCCCTGTCCATAGTAACCCCTGTCCATAGTAACCCCTGTCCATAGTAACCCCTATCTGTAGTAACTCCTGTCCACAGTAACCCCTGTCCATAGTAACCCCTTTCCATAGTAACCCCTGTCTGTAGTAACCCCTGTCCGTAGTAACCCCTGTCCATAGTAACCCCTGTCCATAGTAACCCCTGTCCGTAGTAACCCCTGTCCATAGTAACCCCTGTCCATAGTAACCGCTATCCATAGTAACCCCTGTCCGTAGTAACCCCTATCTATATTAACCCCTGTCCGTAGTAACCCCTGTCCATAGTAACCCCTATCTATATTAACCCCTGGCTATAGTAACCCCTGTCCATAGCAACCCCTATCTATATTAACCCCTGGCTATAGTAACCCCTATCTATATTAACCCCTGTCCATAGTAACCCCTGTCCATAGTAACCCCTGTCCATAGTAACCCCTATCTATATTAACCCCTGTCCATAGTAACCCCTGTCCATAGTAACCCCTGTCCATAGTAACCCCTATCTGTAGTAACTCCTGTCCACAGTAACCCCTGTCCATAGTAACCCCTTTCCATAGTAACCCCTGTCCATAGTAACCTGTCCTCCATAGTAACCCCTATCTATAACCCCTGTCCATAGTAACCCCTTAACCCCTGTCCATAGTAACCCCTGTCCATAGTAACCCCTGTCCATAGTAACCCCCCCTGTAGTAATCCATAGTAACCCCTATCTGTAGTAACCCCTATCTGTAGTAACCCCTGTCCATAGTAACCCCTGTCCATAGTAACCCCTGTCCATAGTAACCCCTTTCCATAGTAACCCCTATCTGTAGTAACCCCTGTCCACAGTAACCCCTGGCCATAGTAACCCCTGTCCATAGTAACCCCTGTCCGTAGTAACCCCTATCTGTAGTAACCCCTGTCCATAGTAACCCATGTCCATAGTAACCCCTATCTATATTAACCCCTGGCTATAGTAACCCCTATCTGTAGTAACCCCTATCTGTAGTAACCCCTATCTGTAGTAACCCCTGTCCATAGTAACCCCTGTCCATAGTAACCCCTGTCCATAGTAACCCCTATCTGTAGTAACCCCTGTCCATAGTAACCCCTATCTATATTAACCCCTGTCCATAGTAACCCCTGTCCATAGTAACCCCTATCTATATTAACCCCTGGCTATAGTAACCCCTGTCCATAGTAACCCCTATCTGTAGTAACCCCTATCTGTAGTAACCCCTGTCCATAGTAACCCCTGTCCATAGTAACCCCTATCCATAGTAACCCTATCTGTAGTAACCCCTATCCGTAGTAACCCCTGTCCGTAGTAACCCCTGTCCATAGTAACCCCTGTCCATAGTAATCCCTGGCTATAGTAACCCCTGTCCATAGTAACCCCTATCCATAGTAACCCCTATCTGTAGTAACCCCTGTCCATAGCAACCCCTGCCCATAGCAACCCCTGTCCATAGTAACCCCTATCTGTTGTAACCTCTTCCCATAGCAACCCCTGTCCATAGTAACCCCTGTCATAGGCCAACCCAGTAGACAAGGGTGTAACTCACATCCAGCAGCAAATAACATAAAGCCCTTGATCCTCACTAACATCCTCTCTTCCTACTTTTCCCTCACTCCTCTCTCTTCGGGCAAGATTCATGAAAACCCTGTTGTTACCTGCGGGGAAATACCCCAGAGATCATAGCAGCACAGGCATGTTCCTCGTCTTACTCCAAATATCTGGCATGTATTTACTGAGCTGAGATTTGAGTTCCAGAGCTCTCTGTGGCCTCAGGCTGAGTGGACATGGTTGTCATGACATTTAAGCAGCAACATTCTAACCCCGTCCTCCTAATTTCCCTATAACCGTACAGAGAGAATGTAGCCTTATAATTGGTACGCAGCTTATGAATTTGATGAATTGTAAATGTTATGTGGTCTTTATGAGTTTGATGGATTGTAGCTGGAGTGCATTCGGAAAGTATTCAGACCCCTTGACTTTTTCCACATTTTGTTAAGTTACAGCCTAATTATAAAATTGATTAAATTCAATGTTTTCCTCATCAATCTACACACAATACCCCATAATGAAACTACAATCGAAATCTTTGCTAATTTATTCAAAATAAAAAATGTATCCTTGAGATGTTTCTACAACTTGATTAGAGTCCACCTGTGGTAAATACAATTGATTGGACATGATTTGGAAAGGCACACACTTGTCTATATAAGGTCCCACAGTTGACAGTGCATGTCAGAGCAAAAACCAAGCCATGAGGTCGAAGGAATTGTCTGTACAGCTCCGAGACAGGATTGTGATCTGGGGAAGGGTACCAGAAAATATCTGCAGCATTTTATTTTAATTAACCTTTATTTAGCTAGGCATTGAAGGTCCCCAAGAACACAGTGGCCTTCATCATTCTTAAATTGAAGAAGTTAGGAACCTCCAAGACTCTTCCTAGAGCTGGCCGCCCGGCCAAACTGAGCAATCGGGGGAGAAGGGCCTTGGTCAGGGAGGTGACCAAGAACCCGATGGTGACTCTGACAGAGCTATAGAGTTCCTCTGTGGAGATTGGAGAACCTTCCAGAAGGACAACCATCTCTGCAGCACTCCACCAATCAGGCCTTTATTGTAGAGTGGCCAGATGGAAGCCACTCCTCAGTAAAAGGCACATGGCAGCCCGCTTGGGGTTTGCCAAAAGGCACCTAAAGGACTCTCAGAACATGAGAAACACAATTGTCTGGTCTGATAAAACTAAGATTGAACTCTTTGGCCTGAATGCCAAGTGTCACATCTGGAGGAAACCTGGCACCATCCCTACCGTGAAGCATGGTGGTGGCAGCATCATGCTGTGGGGATGTTTATCAGTGGCAGGGACTGGGAGACTAGTCAGGATCAATGGAAAATATGAACGGAGCAAAGTACAGAGAGATCCTTGCCCCCCCAAAAATTGTCAAAGACTCCAGTCACCTGAGTCATAAACTGTTCTCTCTGCTACCGCACGGAAAGCGGTCCCGGAGCACAGAATCTAGATCCAAAAGGTTACTTAACAGCTTCTACCCCAAAGCAATAAAACTGCTGAACAATTCATCAAATGGCCACTCTTAGCCGCTAGGCCACCTGACACCCATATGAATTGAATCATTTTCTGACTGCGCCCCTTTTGTTTTACAGTAAATGATAGGGTTCCATACCCCACCCTACCATTAGAAATACAGGTCTTGATCACTGAAAACTGCTGAGTTTGATATAATGTTTTAAAAAGTTTGTAAACAGCGTTTCAAACAATTTTATAATTTCTTGGAAAAGTATATATTAAAAAATATATATATAATTTTTTACCTTTAATTTAAATGATCTAAAAATGTGTTAACTCAGATTTGTCTCATTTTCGCATATGTTGTAATTTAGACCCTAATTTACATAATCTGTTGTGGACGTTATCGGTTGAAACACAGCATAGTCTTGAATACAGTGTGGGTGTCATTTAAATCATAGAAACAGAATGCATAGAATGGACCTATCCCTTCAGAACACTGCAATTTAGCTGGTACATCATTGACATTTAAATGTAATTCAATAAGGTTTCTTATGGAGGGTTGACAATTTAATTTAAAACAATGGCTATTTCCACTCAAGTCGACATTCTCAGATGTGTGAACCTACAACCGTCTTTGTGGTACCATTTCAAAGTTTACATTTAAAATTGTATTTCAATTTTAGTACATTTATCAGCAAAAACATCACACCCACCCTGTATTCAAGGGCATGTCGAGTCTCAACCGAGCGTGATGTCAAATTTACACGTTTTTGGATCATAGACATTAAAAGGTAAAGGTATTGTGTGTGTTCACCATTTATTCATCATTACTCGCATATTAACAAACCATTTACTAATCATTAGTACATGTATTTTTTCAGTCCTTCATCTAAAGTGCTATTTATATTGTAGAAATACTTTCTAAATGTTTTGAGGGACCAGTGTATGTTTTTCTCAGAAAGATGGGCATGCCATTTGTAGACATTGGTAGATTTCCTCTGTCCAGTGTATGTTTTTCTCAGAAAGATGGGCATGCCATTGGTAGATTTCCTCTGTCCAGTGTATGTTTTTCTCAGAAAGATGGGCATGCCATTGGTAGATTTCCTCTGTCCAGTGTATGTTTTTCTCAGAAAGATGGGCATGCCATTGGTAGATTTCCTCTGTCCAGTGTATGTTTTTCTCAGAAAGATGGGCATGCCATTGGTAGATTTCCTCTGTCCAGTGTATGTTTTTCTCAGAAAGATGGGCATGCCATTGGTAGACATTGGTAGATTTCCTCTGTCCAGTGTATGTTTTTCTCAGAAAGATGGGCATGCCATTGGTAGACATTGGTAGATTTCCTCTGTCCAGTGTATGTTTTTCTCAGAAAGATGGGCATGCCATTGGTAGATTTCCTCTGTCCAGTGTATGTTTTTCTCAGAAAGATGGGCATGCCATTGGTAGACATTGGTAGATTTCCTCTGTCCAGTGTATGTTTTTCTCAGAAAGATGGGCATGCCATTGGTAGACATTGGTAGATTTCCTCTGTCCAGTGTATGTTTTTCTCAGAAAGATGGGCATGCCATTGGTAGATTTCCTCTGTCCAGTGTATGTTTTTCTCAGAAAGATGGGCATGCCATTGGTAGACATTGGTAGATTTCCTCTGTCCAGTGTATGTTTTTCTCAGAAAGATGGGCATGCCATTGGTAGACATTGGTAGATTTCCTCTGTCCAGTGTATGTTTTTCTCAGAAAGATGGGCATGACATTGGTAGATTTCCTCTGTCCAGTGTATGTTTTTCTCAGAAAGATGGGCATGCCATTGGTAGACATTGGTAGATTTCCTCTGTCCAGTGTATGTTTTTCTCAGAAAGATGGGCATGTCATTGGTAGACATTGGTAGATTTCCTCTGTCCAGTGTATGTTTTTCTCAGAAAGATGGGCATGCCATGACATTGGTAGATTTCCTCTGTCCAGTGTATGTTTTTCTCAGAAAGATGGGCATGCCATTGGTAGACATTGGTAGATTTCCTCTGTCCAGTGTATGTTTTTCTCAGAAAGATGGGCATGCCATTGGTAGACATTGGTAGATTTCCTCTGTCCAGTGTATGTTTTTCTCAGAAAGATGGGCATGCCATTGGTAGACATTGGTAGATTTCCTCTGTCCAGTGTATGTTTTTCTCAGAAAGATGGGCATGCCATTGGTAGACATTGGTAGATTTCCTCTGTCCAGTGTATGTTTTTCTCAGAAAGATGGGCATGCCATTGGTAGATTTCCTCTGTCCAGTGTATGTTTTTCTCAGAAAGATGGGCATGCCATTGGTAGACATTGGTAGATTTCCTCTGTCCAGTGTATGTTTTTCTCAGAAAGATGGGCATGCCATTGGTAGACATTGGTAGATTTCCTCTGTCCAGTGTATGTTTTTCTCAGAAAGATGGGCATGCCATTGGTAGATTTCCTCTGTCCAGTGTATGTTTTTCTCAGAAAGATGGGCATGCCATTGGTAGATTTCCTCTGTCCAGTGTATGTTTTTCTCAGAAAGATGGGCATGCCATTGGTAGACATTGGTAGATTTCCTCTGTCCAGTGTATGTTTTTCTCAGAAAGATGGGCATGCCATTGGTAGACATTGGTAGATTTCCTCTGTCCAGTGTATGTTTTTCTCAGAAAGATGGGCATGCCATTGGTAGACATTGGTAGATTTCCTCTGTCCAGTGTATGTTTTTCTCAGAAAGATGGGCATGCCATTGGTAGACATTGGTAGATTTCCTCTGTCCAGTGTATGTTTTTCTCAGAAAGATGGGCATGCCATTGGTAGACATTGGTAGATTTCCTCTGTCCAGTGTATGTTTTTCTCAGAAAGATGGGCATGACATTGGTAGATTTCCTCTGTCCAGTGTATGTTTTTCTCAGAAAGATGGGCATGCCATTGGTAGATTTCCTCTGTCCAGTGTATGTTTTTCTCAGAAAGATGGGCATGCCATTGGTAGACATTGGTAGATTTCCTCTGTCCAGTGTATGTTTTTCTCAGAAAGATGGGCATGCCATTGGTAGACATTAGTAGATTTCCTCTGTCCAGTGTATTTTTTTCTCAGAAAGATGGGCATGCCATTGGTAGACATTGGTAGATTTCCTCTGACCAGTGTATGTTTTTCTCAGAAAGATGGGCATGCCATTGGTAGATTTCCTCTGTCCAGTGTATGTTTTTCTCAGAAAGATGGGCATGCCATTGGTAGATTTCCTCTGTCCAGTGTATGTTTTTCTCAGAAAGATGGGCATGCCATTGGTAGATTTCCTCTGTCCAGTGTATGTTTTTCTCAGAAAGATGGGCATGCCATTGGTAGACATTGGTAGATTTCCTCTGTCCAGTGTATGTTTTTCTCAGAAAGATGGGCATGCCATTGGTAGACATTGGTAGATTTCCTCTGTCCAGTGTATGTTTTTCTCAGAAAGATGGGCATGCCATTGGTAGATTTCCTCTGTCCAGTGTATGTTTTTCTCAGAAAGATGGGCATGCCATTGGTAGACATTGGTAGATTTCCTCTGTCCAGTGTATGTTTTTCTCAGAAAGATGGGCATGCCATTGGTAGACATTGGTAGATTTCCTCTGTCCAGTGTATGTTTTTCTCAGAAAGATGGGCATGCCATTGGTAGATTTCCTCTGTCCAGTGTATGTTTTTCTCAGAAAGATGGGCATGCCATTGGTAGACATTGGTAGATTTCCTCTGTCCAGTGTATGTTTTTCTCAGAAAGATGGGCATGCCATTGGTAGACATTGGTAGATTTCCTCTGTCCAGTGTATGTTTTTCTCAGAAAGATGGGCATGCCATTGGTAGACATTGGTAGATTTCCTCTGTCCAGTGTATGTTTTTCTCAGAAAGATGGGCATGCCATTGGTAGACATTGGTAGATTTCCTCTGTCCAGTGTATGTTTTTCTCAGAAAGATGGGCATGCCATTGGTAGACATTGGTAGATTTCCTCTGTCCAGTGTATGTTTTTCTCAGAAAGATGGGCATGCCATTGGTAGATTTCCTCTGTCCAGTGTATGTTTTTCTCTGAAAGATGGGCCTGCCATTGGTAGACATTGGTAGATTTCCTCTGTCCAGTGTATGTTTTTCTCAGAAAGATGGGCATGCCATTGGTAGACATTGGTAGATTTCCTCTGTCCAGTGTATGTTTTTCTCAGAAAGATGGGCATGCCATTGGTAGACATTGGTAGATTTCCTCTGACCAGTGTATGTTTTTCTCAGAAAGATGGGCATGCCATTGGTAGACATTGGTAGATTTCCTCTGTCCAGTGTATGTTTTTCTCAGAAAGATGGGCATGCCATTGGTAGACATTGGTAGATTTCCTCTGACCAGTGTATGTTTTTCTCAGAAAGATGGGCATGCCATTGGTAGATTTCCTCTGTCCAGTGTATGTTTTTCTCAGAAAGATGGGCATGCCATTGGTAGATTTCCTCTGTCCAGTGTATGTTTTTCTCAGAAAGATGGGCATGCCATTGGTAGACATTGGTAGATTTCCTCTGTCCAGTGTATGAGTTCTTTTGCCCATCATAATCTTTCATTTTTATTGGCCGGTCTGAGATATGGATTTTTCTTTGCAACTCTGCCTAGAAGGCCAGCATCCCGGAGTCGCCTCTTCACTGTTGACATTAAGACTGGTGTTTTGCGTGTACTATTTAATGAAACTGCTGTTGAGGACTTGTGAGGCGTCTGTTTCTCAAACTAGACACTCTAAAATAATCAGTTGTGCACTGGGGCCTCCCACTCCTCTTTCTATTCTGGTTAGGGCCAGTTTGCGCTGTTCTGTGAAGGGAGTAGTACACAGCGTTGTACGAGATCTTCAGTTTCTTGGCAATTTCTCGCATGGAATAGCCTTCATTTCTCAGAACAAAAAGAG
Source organism: Oncorhynchus tshawytscha (assembly GCF_018296145.1). Taxonomy (NCBI): domain Eukaryota; kingdom Metazoa; phylum Chordata; class Actinopteri; order Salmoniformes; family Salmonidae; genus Oncorhynchus; species Oncorhynchus tshawytscha. The sequence goes on along the minus strand of NC_056444.1, from coordinate 81,242,796 downwards.
ACTGACGAGTTTCAGAAGAAACTTCTTTGTTTCTGGCCATTTTGAGCCTGTTATTGAACCCACAAATGCTGATGCTCCAGATACTCAACTAGTCTAAAGGCCAGTTTTATTGCTTCTTTAATCAGAACAACAGTTTTCAGCTGTGCTAACATAATTGCAAAAGGGTTTTCCAATGATCAATTAGCCTTTTAAAATAATAAACTTGGATTAGCTAACACAATGTGCCATTGGAACACAGGAGTGATGGTTGCTGATAATGGCCCTCTGTACGCCTATGTAGATATTCCATTAAAAATCTGCCATTTCCAGCTACATTAGTCATTTACAACATTAACAATGTCTACACTGTATTTCTGATCAATGTTATGTTATTCTAATGTACAAAAATGTGTGCTGTTCTTTCAAAAACAAGGACATTGTGAAGTGACCCCAAACCTTTGAACGGTAGTGTGTATATATTATACATGAAGGAAAAAAATAATTGAATTCATTTTAGAATAAGGCTGTAACGTAACAAAATGTGGAAAAATTCACCCCATAATGACAAATCAAAAACAGGTTTTTAGACATTTTTGCGAATTTATTACAAAAAGAACAAATTTACATGAGTATTCAGACCCTTTACTAAGTACTTTTTTGAAACACCCTTGGCAGCGATTACAGCCTTGAGTCTTCTTGGGTATGACGCTACAAGCTTGGCACACCTGTATTTTGAGAGTTTCTCTCATTAATGTCTGCAGATCCTCTCAAGCTCTGTCAGGTTGGATTTGATTTTTATTTGTATGTAACCTTTTATTTAACTAGACAAGTCAGTTAAGAACAAATTCTTATTTACAATGACGGCCTACCAAAAGGCAAAAGGCCTCCTGCGGGGACGGGGGCCTGGGATTAAAAGGAAAAATATATATAAATATAGGACAAAACACACATCATGACAAGAGAGACAACACAACACTACATGAAGAGAGACCTAAGACAACAACATAGCAAGGCAGCAACACATGACAACACAGCATGGTAGCAACACAACATAACAACAATATGGTAGCAACACAACATGGCAGTAGCTCAAAACATGGTACAAACATTACTGGGCACAAAGGGGAAGAAGGTAGAGACAACAATACATCACACAAAGCAGCCAAAACTATCAGTAAGAGTGTCCACGATTGAGTCTTTGAATTAAGAGATTGAGATTTTAAAAAATGGTCCAATTTGAGTGTTTGTTGCAGCTCGTTCCAGTCGCTAGCTGCAGCAAACTGAAAAGAGGAGCAACCCAGGGATGTGTGTGCTTTGGGGACCTTTAACAGAATGTGACTGGCAGAACGGGTGTTGTATGTGGAGGATGAGGGCTGCAGTAGATATCTCAGATAGGGGGGGAGTGAGGCCTAAGAGGGTTTTATAAATAAGCATTAACCAGTGGGTCTTGCGACGGGTATACAGAGATGACCAGTTTACAGAGGATTATAGGGTGCAGTAATGTTTCCTATAAGGAGCATTGGTGGCAAATCTGATGGCCTAATGGTAAAGAACATCTAGTCTCTCGAGAGCACCATTACCTGCTGATCTATAAATTATGTATCTGTAATCTAGCATGGGTAGGATGGTCATCTGAATCAGAGTTAGTTTGGCAGCTGGGGTGAAAGAGGAGTGATTACAATAGAGGAAACCAAGTCTAGATTTAACTTTAGCCTGCAGCTTTGATATGTGCTGAGAGAAGGACAGTGTACCATCTAGCCATACTCCCAAGTACTTGTGTGAGGTGACTACCTCAAGCTCTAAACCCTCAGAGGTAGTAATTACACCTGTGGGGAGAGGGGCATTCTTCTTACCAAACCACATGACCTTTGTTTTGGAGGTGTTCACAACAAGGTTAAGGGCAGAGAAAGCTTGTTGGACACTAAGAAAGCTTTGTTGTAGAGAATTTAACACAAAATCCGGGGTGGGGCCAGCTGAGTATAAGACTGTATCATCTGCATATAAATGGATGAGAGAGCTTCCTACTGCCTGAGCTATGTTGTTGATGTAAATTGAGAAGAGAGTGGGGCCTAGGATCGAGCCTTGGGGTACTCCCTTGGTGACAGGCAGTGGCTGAGACAGCAGATTTTCTGACTTTATACACCGCAATCTTTGAGAGAGGTAGTTAGCAAACCAGGCCAAAGTCCCCTCAGAGACACCAATACTCCTTAGCCGGCCCACAAGAATGGAATGGTCTACCGTATTCAAATCTTTGGCCAAACAAAATAGCAGCACATCTTTGCTGAGAATAAGGGCAATGGTGACATCATTGTGGACCTTTAAGGTTGCAGTGACACATCCATAACCTGAGCAGAAACCAGGTTGCATACCTGAGAGAATACAATAGACATCAAGAAAACCAGTCAGTTGATTATTGACAAGTTTTTCCAACAGTTAGGATCAGCTTGATCTTCCCCTATAAATATAAAGGACGAACCATGGCTCCAATCAATGGGAACCTCCCTTTTTAAGGAGAGACAGGTTAAGAAGGTCGGAGATAGGCTTGGCGATAATAGGGGCAGCAACCTTAAAGAAGCCAATCCTGCATTGTCTTGGCTGTATGCTTAGGGTCGTTGTCCTGTTGGAAGGTGAACCTTCATCCCAATCTGAGGTCCTGAGCGCTCTGGAGCAGGTTTTCATCAAGGATCTCTCTGTAATTTGCTCTGTTCATCTTTCCCTCGATCCTGACTAGTCTCCCAGTCCCTGCCGCTGAAAAACATCCCCACAATGTGATGCTGCAACCACCATGCTTCACTGTAGGGATGGTGCCAGGTTTCCTCCAGACATGAGGAAACCTGGCCAAAGAGTTCCTGGCCAAAGAGTTCAATCTTAGTTTCATCAGACCAGAGAATCTTGTTTCTCATGGTTTAAGAGTCTTTAGGTGCCTTTTGGCAAACTTCAAGCGGACTGTCATGTGCCTTTTACTGAGGAGTGGCTTCCTGGCCACTTTACCATAAAGGCCTGATTGGTGGAGTGCTGCAGAGATGGTTGTCCTTCTGGAAGGTTCTCCCATCTCCACAGAGGAACTCTAGAGCTCTGTCAGAGTGACCATCATGTTCTTGGTCACCTCCCTGACCAAGGCCCTTCTCCCCCGATTGCTCAGTTTGGCCGGGCGGCCAGCTCTAGGAAGAGTCTTGGTGGTTCCAAACATCTTTGATTTAAAAATGGAGGTCACTGTGTTCTTGGGGACCTTCATTGCTGCAGACATGTTTTGGTACCCTTTCCCAGATCTGTGCCTTGACACAATCCTGTCTCGGAGCTCTACAGACAATTCCTTCGACCTCATGACTTGCTTTCATGAAGGCACTGTATATATATGTGTGTTTGTGTGTGTGTGTGTGTGTGTGTGTGTGTGTGTGTGTGTATGTATGTGTGTGAATAACTTGCTTACTAACATTTACAAATGTGGGAGTAATGTGGGAGTAATGATTCATAAATGATGAGCAAATGGTTTGTAAATGCCTTATACATGGTTTATTATGGACCCTTAAAATATAGTGTTTCCAAAATGTGTTTTTGTTAATTAAAAAACTTTTTTTTTCTCCAATAAATTATTAAATAGTTTGACAACCCTGTTTGTAAGCTTTCAAATGATATCAAACTCAACCGTACATCTTTGTCAGTCATGAAGACATGGAAGTGTCATGGTACGGTGGGGTATGCAAAAAAAATGGGTCAGCTTTGAGCACCTCTTATCTCCTGAAATCGTATGGAATGACCCCAAGACAACACTCTCTAGCCTCTACGTGCTCTCTTGTCTTGACCCAAATAACATAATCGGAGTCATGTTGCACATTAATTAATTGCATTAAAGTCAAAGGACACAAGTCAGGCTGATCATAAAGCAGCTGGTGTTCTCCACTTGTTATGTAGTCATGTCTTTGTAATTTACGTCAGCAACTTCTAGAACCAGCTTGCACTGTGGCTTTGGGTCATGATGGCTCCTTTTGGGTCACGATCACCCCCTTTAGGATCATGATCACTCCTTTTGGGTCCAGAGAGTAAAATCATAACATGCAGGTGTTTGTTTGTGAATGTTTCATGGACATCTAATTTTGTTCTGAAATGACCAACTTGGGAATGTGGCTGGCTGTAGATCCACAGATATCCCACTGGGCACAGACATCAACGTCCATTCCATGTTGGTTCAACGTAATTTCATTGAAATGACGTGGAAACAGCGTTGATTCAACCGGTGTGTGCCCAGTGGGCTGTTGTTGGAAGCTGTGCTGTAGAGTGAATTTAGGCATATGTTAGTAATACAGTAGCCTACTATAAACTATAAACTATAAAACGAGTTCTGCAATGGTAGACATTCCCTCTAACTGCACACGTCATGCAATTTCTGTATGTTATAGTGAAGTGATATAGCTTCCCTTCTCTGTTGACAGTTTAGACTTTTGGAACGCCACACTAAATAAAAACGGTACTTATGTCCCCTATATACCCAAATGGCCCGGTTGTTTACACACTTGTCCATCAGGTTTGGCTCCATGCGGTCTCCATATGTATCCAAAAGATTATGAGAGGTCTTCAAAACCAACGTTGCCATTTCTGAGCTCCGTAAGTGCACCGTGTTTAGAGATGGCGCAGATTGGAGATCCAGTGTCAATATCAACATTCAGATTCCTTTAATCTTACAGGCTACATCTTTCTGCAGAGTAGTCAAACTTTGTATGTTTTATATTTAAAGAGTGAAAATTTGAATCGAAGAATGTGTGTATTTCTGTCTTGTTTGCTCATGCGACAACTTTATTTAGCCTATTCTGTAGCTATTTATTTGAGGAAAAATAAATAATAGGTTGACCCAGGACTGCCCGCCATAAAACGTTTGAATTTAATGAGAGTGCTTAAAGTTCTATTTTTATAGTCACATTATGTTAGTCACAGTAAAGTAGTAATGTTTTCAGTATTTCCGATAACTTTAACGTTGTTGTCAAAACCTCAAGTTCCGAGCACTATTTACTAGAAGCTGACGTTATTTGAGGTTCATTCTATTCACCTGGAAATATACTTCTGAGTAGTGAAAAGTTCATTTAAAAGCCAACTGGGAAGCATTGAAGTTTTACAGTGTCTTAAATTGGTTAACCTTTTCTGTTCATTTCAAATGGAACTCAAAAGGTTGTAGGCCTAGATTCCCTGAGAAAAAATAATAATTCCCTTGCAATCTGATTTATTTTCTGTGAAATCACAACTTCGGTAATTTTACACTCCAATTCATTAATGTTTTAAGGTAATGGCGATGCCCATATTTAGCCTCGAAAATAGGCCCAAAAAACGCTTTTATTTGTTTATTATGAAGTAGACTATTTAGGCCTACTGATCCGACAACTATTTAACGAACCTTCCTTTTTTATTTTTTTATTAAATGTCGTTATTTTTTATGTTGGTACTATACGACCTCTACCTGTTCAGCCTTTTGTGGCTGGCGATTCGCGATATTTTGCTTTTGATACTGTATCATCTGCAAAGGATTAACTTCAGTACGCCTAATTAATAAAAAACAATTTTTATTTTACATTTCTGATAATGTTCCATTGACATGTATAAAATGTGTAGGTGTTTTCTAATGTATCGTTTCCCAGTTGAGCTCTAACTGAAGCATTGCGATGATCGTACCAGATGCATTGTTATATTTCTAGTCAACTTTTTAAGTTTTCCAAACAAGCACGAAGAGAGAAGTTCGCTAACTCTATTCAAATCTTACCTTAATAACATTGGAATTATTCCACAATTCTGACGACGGATCAGCTCCTAGAGAGATATTACCATCTATGGCTGCAGATAGGCTATTGAGGCGGCGTATTATGCTTAACCAATACTAATACACTAAAATCACAGATTGGCCACATTATTGTTGTCATCTTGTCACACGTCATGAAACACATTGAGGCAAAAAAATACAGACTGTAGCTTAGTCAAAAAATAAAACTCAATTGATTGAACATGACATTGATTTCAATAGGATTGAAATAGGCTATATAAGCGCATGTAGCCTACATGTCTATTTTAATTACAGTCGTCTCGGTTTTCAGTTGAATCATTTTTTATCCTTCATTTGTTAGTAACAATTGCAAATACTTGGGCAACTTTGTATTTGTTTTCAACTTCGTGCTGAAGTTATACGGTTCTAACGATCATAATGCTACAAAAAAAAGGCTGTGGGAAACGAGGCCCTGGTTAATTTCATTCGATATTGTACGTGGTTATTCTGAATATCTTCAGTTGTCAGTTTCTATTGACCTCTGACCTCTGAAATAATCAACTGCTTGTTTGTTTCGACGTTTTTTTTTTTGTTGGAATTATTAAATGCAACGGAGTAATTGCATAACTTGTCCTTCTGCTCTATTTGATTTCACGCCATTTTATTTAGTTGTTGTTTGTTTTTAACTCAAGACTGTCTCAAGAATTGGAAAATAAGATATTTTGAAAATAAATGGAAACAAGCAAATGCCACAAGAAAGCAAGACATATCCATATCGAATATGACAGTCTGTCAATGATAACATTACCCCCCACACACACACACACACACACATTAATACCATTACCAAACTAAAGCTCGTAGTAAACAGATAATAAATGTCACACTGTCTTCCCGCCAAGACGATCCAACAAGCAGAGGTTGTAGATGGCCAAAACATTCTCCCCGTCCAGACTTTCCAAAGGCTGTTGGGATATGGCAGTGGCAAAAAATATATATATTTCCTTACCCGTTTTCCTGGTGTTAAATGCATTATTCAAGGCAGCCGGTCCAGCAGTATAATGACAAACTCTGTTGCTATTGCTTGAAAGGATCTATGAAGTCTAATCGATAGGAGAAAATAAAAGCTAGCGTAACTAAGACTAAGATATCTCGTCTATTCAGTAGATTTTAGGTGATATTCATCTTCAACCAAAATGCCTTAGTTGAGTTTCGTTGTGGATATTCAAAATGTAGCCAACAACATTTAAGAAAAAATGCCTAACAGATGGCCCACTAATGTTTTTAATATGTATCGGCAGTGTTCTACTGAAATGATGCGTATTCTAACATTTCAAGTAGAATGCATTTGAGAAAGAACTTCAAAAAGAGCTTGAAATTCAACGTTGTGCATGAATTGTAGCCAACAGATTATGATGCAATATAATACAAGATATCCATAGATATCCCCCACATTCCCTGAATTTAATCACAAAGATTTACTGTTACATTGACATTAATCCGGCCAGTTGGGTCAAAAATAATATAATCTGTAAAACAAAGTGAAAAAAATGAGGGCACCAATACATTTCCTCGGGCGCATTTGGCCATTTGGCACTGAACATAACAAAACGCCTTCATGTTTGTTTAATGTGCCTTGCGTAAAATGCTCTCTATATCCCTGCCCGAATTAGTCATCTGCTTGTTTTTGTAACAAAATGAAAGAGGATTTAAATGGTTAATTGTAGCGACAGGAATCACACGTGATTGAATTCTTGGCGGATCATATCAGCCCACTGTCCCGCTTGGTCCTCCCTGTTTCACGGGTCTTTGTTCATGATCTCCTAAATCCCACCCACTTGAAACGAAGAAAAGAGTAAGAAAAAACTCGCGCTCGCACAGAAACCTTGCTTTCACTGTAACCGGGACCAGAGTAGAGTCGTTAAAGTGCATCCCGGACTGACCTCATGATGGAGGCGGACAGTTGTTTATCTTTTTCTTCGCAGCCAAACCGGACAACATTGAATAGCTCTCCCGGTTTGGATCAGAATAGTTCTGGAGGTTCGTTCCTTCCCTGCGATGAACTACAGAAAAGTACACATCTTCCTCTCGCTCACCGTCTGAGTCTCCGGGATCAGGGTGACTTCTACAGCTCAAGCTCCATGGGACGGTTTAACGACGGCGCGCCCGCGGACTTTACGCACGGGGCAGCCTCCACGAATCCTCGCGCCTTGCCCAACAAACACAGCAAATACATGGAAAATATTAATCAGGACCAAAAGGTTTTATCAGTAAGCGGGAAGGGCTCGTTTTATGACAATTACTCGGAGGGTAAGTGGAGTTTTTATTAAAATAATCGAAATCACGGCCATCAGTGTGTGAGGCTACGAAAATAGTAATAATTATCCTAATAATCGTTATTATTATTAATATTATTATAACGTAGGCTATTTACCAAAATAATATAGGCCTAACTGAATAATGTCATGAGTCTATTGCCTGTGGAAACCGTTTGACTTATCAAACATTGGCAAAATCCATCGCGATAAAGATAATGGAGATCAACATTTCTGTAGCCAGCTACCTCAAATTGTTTCAAGTTTGACTTTATAGTGTGGTGACCCGGATAATTATATTTTCAGAGTTTCTTTGGCGCTGCACACACATTTTTCAAGGCCTCGGACAAAAACGTCTCCAATGATCGTAATTCATTTTCACTAAATGTCTGATTTTAATTGTTCACCTACAATTGTATTACTATTCAGCTTGTTTGAATAAATTATGATAGTGTTCCAAAGTGTTCCACAGCAGGCCCGGATCAAAGAAATCTCCCCCCAAAACGGAATTACTTTGTAGTATAGATCTGAATGCTGCTACGGCTTACTTAGTCCACACATGATAATACTAGGGCTAACATATTGAATTAGGCCTATATTTTGTTCCTTGCGAGCTCTTTTTCAGAACTTAATTCTTTTTTTGGTGCACATAATTTCCCCAATGTTGCCTATAAAATGTTAATAAAATGTTGAAACACATATATAGGGCCATGGCATGTTATATGCCTAGACGACTACAAAATTATATAGCCCGCGTAATTGTCTAGGCCTACTAAAATGAATGTGCAAATATATCTAAAAACGTATTTTAGCCTTTAGGCTACCTTAGTTTTGTCACCAAATGTAGGCTATCACAATGTAAAAATCACTTGGTAAAAGTGGACGCACATCACTGGTGATAAATATGTCATCGGGTTTTATCTGCACTTGACACTGGTAGTCACAATTAGTTTTGATGTAAAGTGCGAGCGGGCCAAAGGTCAGAAAGTGACTGAGCCGTCTAGGTGCGTGATTACGGCGTCCATGCAGGAAGCTTCCACCCGTGCGGTATAAACACATCAATCCCGTGCAGCCTTCACAAAATACATTCATAAATTTAAATAATAATAATAATACAGCTAAAGTTTATTTGAAATTGATCATGTTTCTTATCTGAAAGTTCTGTTTTTGTTTCTGAATAGCTAAGTAAAGTTGCACATATCCAAATTAGATTCTCAAGATGTCCTTTATGCAAAATTGGACTCCGTGTCATTTTGTTGTTTACGTCAAACTTTTCAGATTACATTTTCTTTTTCAATATCATCACATTTAACCACATTAGAACATTCTCAAAATAATTGTAAAATATATTCAATTCATTAATACCATTGAATTCAAAATTAGAACTAGATTAACTTAAAGATATAAAAATTGAAAATGCAAATGAGATAAAACTTTGGCCAACTCAGATGTTTTGATAATGTAATGTGAGATTTGATCAACAACAACAAAAAAAGCTTTGTCTTGAAGCATGCAACAATACAGCAGTTCAAGTTTGAAACACTTGATTAAACTTGTTTAATATCCCATGAACTCAAGTCTTAGGATATGACATGGTTCTTCAGTATTATTTATTGCAGTTTTGAAATCCATCCTCTAAAGTTGCCAATGAAGGCATGTGAGTCCTGATAAGGACTTAGTGATGTATGTGTTCAGAATAACATTCATATCAGTCTGATTCATGTTGTTGCCAAAGACAGCCATATGATGGAGCAGAGAACCTCCATCTCAGACAGTTTATCTTTATCTGAAATCTAGATAACAGGTCTGATGTCAAATTGACTGGATGATATTCTATTTCCATAGGCTTTGACTGGTCTTGAATGATTTATTTTCTTAGATTCTTCAGATATTAGCAAACACAACCCACCCACGCACACTCACTTGACCCATACGCAGGCGTGTATACACACACAGGAACGCACACACTAGTGCGTATGCACGCCGAGCACGCACGCACACGCATGCACACAAAGTTTTAAAAAAATTAAAAACACCTAAATTAAAGAGTTTATTCAAATTTTCAAAATAGGGGTTGTTGACTATATAATACTGCGGTTCCTGAGACCCCCAAATATTGGTATGATTAGAATACTTTTTTTGGGACAAGAGAAATCCATTTGTTGTCAGTCTGTGAACTCTAAAGCAGTTTAACCTGAGTGTTGGTTTTCTGGGTCAGATTTGAGTGGAGATGTGGTCCACATGACAATTGCTTGCTGTCCAACATTCTGGGGCACAGTCAGACTCACACACCTTCAAAGGCAGACTAGTCTTCCTGTTTTGTCTATCGGTGCTTGGGAGGGGGGAGGGTTAGGGTTTAAGGATGGTATAGCAGTGGGATGGTATACCACATAGCATAAAAATGTTATAGAAAGAAATAGATATATTGAGATAGGGGGGTGATCAATTGATCAGGTATTCCTAACCTGAGATCTCATGCATGTTGACACTTCTTGACCCTTCACAGTCAAAAAATAATAATTTACAAATGCAAAATGATTCAAAAGAAAACATTTTACATTTGTAAAAGTACAATTACAAAAATGCAAAACTTGTTACTAACGCTTCAAGACTTCAATCTCATGATCTAATCTGCATAAGAAGTCCATTATAAAATACTGTCCAACCCAATCCAATGCTCCCGAAATTTTACATTTTTCATTTCACAGAACAAGAGGCCAGGGAGAGAACAGCTGAAATTTCCACGTGACGTCAGTATATACTCACATTGGTCCATTTGGACTTTATCTCGACTGCACAGTTTTGTAATGCATTTCACATACTGTGCATCTCCAATTACACTGGACCATAGGGAGAGAGGATGTGGGCTCTTGGTAAAAGCCAGCGGTGGAATATTTCTTTTTTTTTTGTTATACTTGAGTAAAAGTCAAGATTCCTTCATAGAAAATGAATCAAGTAAAAGTGAAAGTCACCCAGTAAAATACTACTTGAATTAAACGTCTAACAGTATTTGGTTTTAAATATACTTGAGTATCAAAATGTAAATGAAATTGCCAAAATATACTTAAGTATCAAAAGTAAAAAATAATTTCAAATTCCTTATATTAAGCAAACCAGACGCCACACTTAATTTTTTTTATTTTTTATGTATGGCTAGCCAGGGGAATGCTCCAACACTCAGACAACATTTATAAATAAGGATTTGTGTTTTCGTGAGTCCACTCGATAAGAGGCAGTAGATGACCAGGGATGTTTTCTTGATTAGTGCGTGAATTGGACCATTTTCCTGTCCCGCTAAGCATTAAACATGTACGAAGTACTTTAAGGTGTCAGGGAAAATGTATGGACTTTTTTTTTTAGGAATGTAAGGAAGTAAATTAAATAGTTGTCAAAAAATATAAATAGTAAAGTAAAGTACAGGTACCCCCAAAAAACTACTTAAGTAGTACTTTCAAGTATTTTTACTTAAATACTTTACACCACTGGTAAAAGCTACACTACAGAATGTTTGACCTCTTTTTGAATACTTATTCTTAGATTGTAAAATCTTAATAACCTCTTTCCAATCTCTTGGCATGATGAATTATAATGTGTGGTTGGATCTAAATAGACATCAGGGGGTTACATCCAAAATGGTATCCTTTTCCCTATATAGTGCACTACTTTTGACCAGAGTTCTAAGGGTCCCTATTCCCTATATAGTGCACTACATTTGACCAGAGTCCTAAGGGTCCCGGTCAACAGTAGTGCACTACATTGGGTAAAGGGTTTCCATTTTGTAGACGCAGGACAGGAATGTTGTGTTACGGTGAAAGAAAAGCCCTCTGTTTTGGGACAGAAATTGAATTAGGTTGATGTTAAATGACTGCTCTCAAATGGTCCCTGTGTGAGGCTTTAGGACATGTATATAACTTTAGGACATAGGGAGAGTGCAGATACTGAAGGAGAGTGATTCTCTTCTGGGACCACAGAGTTAGACATACTGTAACAAGGCAACAGTAAACATGTCATCCCCACGAATGATGCTGCCCCCAACCCCCCCGCGCGTGTGACTAACAGATTTCACTTAATAACTATTACTGTAATGTAGCAACGTACTAACGGACGGAGACAGATCCACAGTCCCCTCCCTGTTTTCATTGTGAGGGACAATTAACATGAACAATAACATCCATAAATCTATCTACAGTCCAGTCATCCAAACACACCCAGAGTAAAACATTATGGTACAGTCCAGTCATCCAAACACACCCAGAGTAAAACATTATGGTACAGTCCAGTCATCCAAACACACCCAGAGTAAAACATTATGGTACAGTCCAGTCATCCAAACACACCCAGAGTAAAACATTATGGTACAGTCCAGTCATCCAAACACACCCAGAGTAAAACATTATGGTACAGTCCAGTCATCCAAACACACCCAGAGTAAAACATTATGGTACAGTCCAGTCATCCAAACACACCCAGAGTAAAACATTATGGTACAGTCCAGTCAACCAAACACACCCAGAGTAAAACATTATGGTACAGTCCAGTCATCCAAACACACCCAGAGTAAAACATTATGGTACAGTCCAGTCATCCAAACACACCCAGAGTAAAATATTATGGTACAGTCCAGTCATCCAAACACACCCAGAGTAAAACATTATGGTACAGTCCAGTCATCCAAACACACCCAGAGTAAAACATTATGGTACAGTCCAGTCATCCAAACACACCCAGAGTAAAACATTATGGTACAGTCCAGTCATCCAAACACACCCAGAGTAAAACATTATGGTACAGTCCAGTCATCCAAACACACCCAGAGTAAAACATTATGGTACAGTCCACAGTCCAGTCATCCAAACACACCCAGAGTAAAACATTATGGTACAGTCCAGTCATCCAAACACACCCAGAGTAAAACATTATGGTACAGTCCAGTCATCCAAACACACCCAGAGTAAAACATTATGGTACAGTCCAGTCATCCAAACACACCCAGAGTAAAACATTATGGTACAGTCCAGTCATCCAAACACACCCAGAGTAAAACATTATGGTACAGTCCAGTCATCCAAACACACCCAGAGTAAAACATTATGGTACAGTCCAGTCATCCACTCATCATGGACTCGATGTGTCGAAAGCGTTCCACAGAGATGCTGGTCCATGTTGACTCCATTGCTTCCCACAGTGTGAAGTTGGTTGGATGTCCTTTGGGTGGTGGACCATTCTTGATACAAATGGGAAACTGTTGAGCGTGAAAAACCCAGCAGCGTTGCAATTCTAGACACAAACCGGTGCGCCTGACACCTACTACCATACCCTGTTCAAAGGCACTTAAAACTTTTGTCGTGCCCATTCACCTTCTGAATGGCACACATACACAATCCATCTCTCATTTGTCTCAAGGCTTAAAAATCATTCTTTAACCTGTCTCTTCTCTTCATCTACACTGGAGTGGATTCAACAAGTGACATCAATAAGGGATCATAGCTTTCACCTGAATTCACCTGGTCGGTCTATGTCATGGAAAGAGCAAGTGTTGATCATGTTTTGTAGACTCAGTGTAGATTTGCCATTTCATTGGTTTGTTATTTTATACACACAATCGTACTTTCTCTCAAATATGGGTCAAATGGGGTGGAATTTCTAACTTCCTAAATGGTTTAATACACACATCAGAGTTTGTTTTCTGCTCAGTGATTCAAGACCTTCATTTAAGGAAGGGTGTTGACAGCGGATCAAAACAAACTGTGTTGCAGTAGGCTGGAATGTTGTGTCTGGTCAAATCTGACTAAACCATCATTTATTTCTGACTAAAGTTGATTTCCAACACGATCTCATTTGTTCATGTAGTAAAACGATACCACAAGCAGATCACTTTCGTGTTTTAACAAAATACTACAGTTACCTCTCATGTCGACGTTTCTCATCAGGCCTTCATACCTCGTATTGGGGGAGGAGGAGCTGGGAGACCCCTGAGACAACATGGGAAGGTTCTCGTTCAGATCTTAGTCGTATCTACCGGAGAAAAGACAAGCCTGCGTGGCTGCATCCTGTTTATTATTTTCGAGAATGTTACGTTGCTGCCTCTTACAGTGGAAGTTAATGAATTCAGTTTATTATTATGGAGAATATTGCGTTTGCTGCCAGTGGACATTAATGAACCACCCCTAGTCAGCCTTAGGTTGGCGGTGTAATCTGAGCATCTCTGTGTGGCAACATTACCACGGGTAGACATCTGAGCCTTGCTTAAACACAGAAATGTACTTTGCGCGCGCACACACACACACACACATGCACACACACGCACACACGCACACAAACACACACACACAAACACACACACACACACACACACACACACACACACACACACACACACACACACACACACACACACACACACACACACACACACACACACACACACTCACACTTTGTTTTGAACATGTAACCACCATTCTCTCTTTCCCTCCCTGTATGCTCCTCCCTCAGCCAGAGAGAAGGCGGGTCCCAAGCCCATGGGCTATCCCGTGATTGGCTCAGACTGCTGCATCAAGCTGAAGGAGCCAACCAACGGTCTCCAACCAGGGGACTCCATAGCAGACTCAATCGACCTATCGGGCAAGAACAAGAAACGTCGTAACCGTACCACGTTCAGTACCTTCCAGTTGGAGGAGCTGGAGAAAGTGTTTCAGAAGACTCACTACCCTGACGTTTACGCCCGGGAACAGCTGGCCCTCAGGACCGAACTCACAGAGGCCCGTGTACAGGTAGAATAATGCCACTCTACACAGAAAATACAAAGTCCCCTCTACTCATGCTGCTACAGTAGCTAACAGAGTTTGCAATAGTATTAGATATTTGTCACCCTCCCAGATGAATCAATATCCCAGGGCCTATTTCTATGTTCTATTGTAACAAATTGAAGCCAAATTCGTTCAGGCAGGTAGGAACATGGCAAGGCAGGGATCCTATATAATGGTAGAGAAAAATCATCTCTCCAATCTCTCCCTTAGTCTCTCTCTTGATTCGTCAGGTGTGGTTCCAGAACCGCCGGGCCAAGTGGAGGAAGAGGGAACGCTATGGGAAGATCCAGGAGGTGCGAAACCACTTTGCTGCTACGTATGATATCTCTACGTACCAGGTACACCCTAACACATAGATCCCTCCAATAGGTACTAGATAACATACACCCTGACACATAGATCTTTGGTCACGACATACGATATCTCCCTCCTGTCACTAGATAACATACACCCTGACACATAGATCTCGATATCTCCCTCCTGCCTCCCTCCAATAGGTACTAGATAACATACACCCTGACACATAGATCTTTGGTCACGACATACGATATCTCCCTCCTGCCTCCCTCCAATAGGTACTAGATAACATACACCCTGACACATAGATCTTTGGTCACGACATACGATATCTCCCTCCTGCCTCCCTCCAATAGGTACTAGATAACATACACCCTGACACATAGATCATAGGTCACTAGCTATAACCCTTCTATCATTAGTATCACAGACTAATTAGAATCCTTTAAACCAATCAATAATGATATAGACCCATACATTGAATTTCAAAAAGCATGATGGGAATTACCTTTATGCAGCCTATCAGTGGAGCGTCGTCATTGGTCTCTAATCAGACTGCTCTCTTCCTTTGTAGATGCAGAGCAACCTGTGGCCAGGTGCAGGAGGGGGGTCCGGCGGGGGCTGTGTCTTGGGCCCTGACACCATGTCTTCCTCCTGTATGAGCCCTTACCCCCATCCCCACAGCAACCTCCCCTCTGTGGGCTTTATGGGCATGCCCCCGTCTTCCAGCCACCCACACCACCCTCACCATCACCCCCAACACCACCCTGGCATCAACGGCCTCTACTCCCTCCACAGCTTCCCTGGGGCCCTTGGGGGCCACTCCTTTGAGCCGGGGCCCGAGACAGAGTATAAGTCATCCAGTCTGTTGGCCATGCGGATGAAGGCTAAGGACCCTGGGAGTCTTCTATCCAGGCCTACATGACCACCACAGTGTCAGGGTCAGATCCCTACTATGTATTGACTGAGCTAATGCATTCACACACACATTCAAACTCAATCTTGTATACTAGCAACCCAAAGGATAGTTATGGCCACATGTATTTGTGTTCCTGCATGTTGAAATGACAGCAGAAGTCAAAACTCTACACGCATGCACACACACACACACACACACACACACACACACACACACACACACACACACACACACACACACACACACACACGTATAATTAACCTTGTGGGGACACATAATTCAGTCCCATTCAGAATCCTATTTTCCCTAACCCTAAACCTAACCCTTACCTTAACCCCAAAACCTAACCGTAACCCCAAACTAACCCTAGCTCCAAACCCTGGTCGAAAACTAGCTCCTAACCCTGGTCAAATACTAGCTCCCAACCCGAAAACTAACCCTCGCTCCTAACGCTAAACCAAATTCTAACCCTAACACTGATTGGCTCAAACCTTGACCGGAAACCACCTAGAAATAGCATTTGACCTTGTGGGAACTAACAAAATGTCCCCAGTTTGTAAAAATGTTGATTGATTTAAAATATTCCTGTGGGGACTTCTGGTCCCCACAAGTATAGTTAAACACACACACACACACTTTCAATATACACCTCCGCTACTTTCCTCCAAATAATGTAACATGCCATAAACCCACAGACTTCAGACCGTGACAGGACCGACCATTTGTTTGAGTTTGTTAGGCCTCCATCAGGCACAAAACCTGCCATTTTGCAGACATTTTTATTGAATCCAGATTTGAGCATTATCACAAACATAGTGAGACCAAAGAATATAAAAACCATATTATTTAAATATGTAAGATGTAGATGTTAATAAAGTACAGTACCAGTCAAAAGTTTGGACACACCTACTCAATTCAAGGGTTTTTCTTTATTTTTACTATTTTCTACATTGCAGAATAATAGTGAAGATATCAAAACTATGAAATAACACATATGGAATCATGTAGGAACCAAACAAGTGTTAAACAAATCAAAATATATTTTATATTTGAGATTCTTCAAAGACCCCCCACCCTTTGCCTTGATGACAGCTTTGCACACTCTTGGCATTCTCTCAACCAACTTCATGAGGTAGACACCTGGAAATCATTTCAATTAACAGGTGTGCCTTGTTAAAAGTTAATTTGTGGAATTTCTTTCCTTCTTAATGCATTTGAGCCAATCAGTTGTGTTGTAACAAGGTAGTGTGGTATACAGAAGAGCCCTATTTGGTAAAAGACCAAGTCCATATTATGGAAAGAACAGTACAAAGAGAAACAACGGTCCATCATTACTTTAATTAGACATGAAGGTCAGTCAATAAAGGAGAATGTCAAGAACTTTGAACGTTTCTTCAAGTGCAGTCGCAAAAACCAAGTGCTATGATGGAACTGGCTCTCATGAGGACCGCCAAAGGAAAGGAAGACCAGAGTTACCTCTGCTGCGAAGGATAAGTTCATTAGAGTTAGAAATTGCCTCAGAAATTGCAGCCCAAATAAATGCTTCAGAGTTCAAGTAACAGACACATCAACTTCAACTGTTCAGAGGAGACTGAATCAGGCCTTCATGGTCGAATTTCTGCAAAGAAACCACTACTAAAGGACATCAATAATAAGAAGAGACTTGCTTCGGCCAAGAAATAAGAGCAATGGACATTAGACCGGTGGAAATCTGTCCTTTGGTTTGATGAGTCCAAATGTGAGATTTTTGGTTCCAACCACCGTGTCTTTGTGAGACGCAGAGTAGGTGAACGGATCATCTCCGCATGTGTGGTTCCCACCATGAAGCATGGAGGAGGAGGTGTGATGGTGTGCGGGTGGTTTGCTGATGACACTGTCTGTGATTTATTTAGAATTCAAGGCCCACTTAACCAGTGTGGCTACCACAGCATTCTGCAGTGATACACCATCCCATCTGGTTTGCGCTTAGTGGGTCTATCATTTGTTTTTCAACAGGACAAAGACCCAAAACACACCACCAGGCTGTGTAAGGGCTATTTGACCAAGGAGAGTGCTGGAGTGTTGCATCAGATGACCTGGCCTCCACAATCACCCGACCTCAAACCATTTGAGATGGTTTGGGATGAGTTGGACCGCCAAGTGAAGGAAAAGCAGCCAACAAGTGCTCAGCATATGTAGGAACTCCTTCAAGACTGTTGGAAAAGCATTCCTCACGAAGCTGGTTGAGAGAATGCCAAGAGTTTGCAAAACTGTCATCAAGGCAAAGTGTGGCTACTTTGAAGAATTTAAAATCGAAAATATATTTTTATATGTTTAACACTTTTTTTTTTGGTTACTACATGATTCCATATATGTTACTTCATAGTATTGATGTCTATCATTCTACAATGTAGAAAATCGTTTTTAAAAAAAGAAAAGAAAAACCCTTGATTGAGTAGGTGTGTCCAAACTTTTGACTGGTAATGTATGTGATGTATGTTGTACTTTATTGATCAACAATAAAGAGTTTCATCTGTTTACTGCCTCCAATCGTCAGAGGGAAAATGGTTCCGCTAATGTAGGTTATGGGCACAGGTAGATTTGAACAACTACTTTGGCTACGACCTTTACTGACTGTGGTGTGATCAGACTATACAACATCCAGGACTACAATAGCTGTCAGTCTGTTGAGGTGTGCTGTGGTGTGTGTGTGTAGCAGTATAGCTGCCATAGCTGGCCTCACTTCAAGAGACCTTTGGCTGGCACCCCATGCATCAGTTTAAAGTGGCAGGTCCATTAATGAAAAACGAACTGAGCGGCCGCACTAAGCCACTGATGATGAAGTGTAGGGTGGCTATAGGGCCTCCTATAGTCCCTACTCTGCATCGAAAACGCAGGGTTTTTGCTAAAACAGTAAAATAATCCTGTAGCAACAATTATAATTAATGAACATTTTGTTTTGGGTTGATATACAGTCTTTTTTCGTGAAAGAAGTCTGAAATGTCAAAGTCCAAATGATAAAACTTCAGAAGTCGTTTTTAAACCTTAAATACACAACAAGTTTTACATTACCTGCTTTGCAGAACATGTCTCATGCAACAGAGTGATCAAATTAATATCCAGCATTTCACGTCTGTCAAATAAGGGATGAGCTATACAGTGCCTTCAGAAAGTATTCACACCCCTTGACTTTTTCCACATTTTGTTGTGTTTAAAATAGATTTTGATGTAGATTTTTTTTGGTCACTGTCCTACACAAAATACTCTATAATGATTATTTTTGGGGGGCAAATTAATAATAAATGAAAAGCTGGGTTTGTTAGTGCAAACCTAAATAAATTCAGGAGTAAAAAAGTCACATACAGTAATAAGTTGCATGGACTCTGTGTGCAAAAATAATGTTTAACATGATTATCTGTAATGTCCCTCAGTCGAACTGTGAATTTCAAACACAGATTCAACCACAAAGACCAGGCAGGTTGTCCAATGCCTTGCAAAGAAGGGCATCTATTGGTAGATGGGTAAAAAAATAAATAGCTGGCATTGAATACCCCCTTTGAGCACGGTGAAGTTATTTATTACACTTCAGGTGGTGTATGAATACACCCAGTCACTACAAAGATACAGGCGTCCATCCTAACTCAGTTGCCGAAGAGGAAGGAAACAGCTCAGGGATTTCACCATGAGGCCAATGGTGACTTTAAAACAGTTACAGAGTTTAATGGCTGTGAAAGGAGAAAAGTGAGGATGGATCAACAACATTGTAGTTACTCTACAATACCAACATAAATGACAGAGTGATATTAAGGAAGCCTGTGGAGATTATTTTTTGTTGTTGTCCTGAATACAAAGTTATGTTTGGGTGCAAAAACCTAAAACACAAGGCCAAATCTACACTATAGTTTCTACCAAGAAGCCAGTGAATGTTCCTGAGTGGCTATTTTGACTTAAATAAACTTGAAAATCTAATGGCAAGACTTGACAATGACTGTCTAGCAATGATCAACAACTAATTTGACAGAGTTTGAAGAATAAAACTTTTTTTTTGAATGGGCAAATGTTGCATAATCCAGTTGTGCAAAAGCTCTAAGACTCACAGTCATAATCACTGCCAAAGGTGCTTATATAAAGTCATGACTCAGGGATGTACGGTGCATTCAGAAAGTATTCAGACCCCTTGACATTTTCCCACATTTTGTTACATTACAGCCTTATTCTAAAATGGATTAAAAAAAAAAAATGTCCTCATCAATCTACACACAATACCCCATAATGACAAAGTGAAAACAGGTTTTTAGAAATGTTTGATAATTTATTAAAAATAAATAACAGAAATACCTTATTTACATAAATATTCAGACCCTTCGCTATAAGACTCGAAATTGAGTTCAGGTGCATCCTGTTTCCATTGATCATCCTTGAAATGTTTCTACAACAGGATTGGAGTTCACCTGTGGTAAATTCAATTGTTTGGACATGATTTGGAAAGGCACACACCTGTCTATATAAGGTCCCACAGTTGACAGTGCATGTCAGAGCAAAAACCAAGCCATGAGGTCAAAGGAATTGTCCTTAGAGCTCCGAGCCAGAATTGTATCGAGGCACAGATGTGGGGAAGGGTACCAAAAAATGTCTGCAGCATTGAAGGTCACACAATGGCCTTTATCATTCTTAAATGGAACAAGTTTGGAACCACCAAGACTTAATAGAGCTGGCCGCCTGGCCAAACTGAGCAATCGGGGGGGAAGGGTCTTGGTCAGGGAGGTGACCAAGAACACGATGGTCACTCTGAGAGTACTTCTGTTGGGATGGGAGAACCTTTCAGATGGACAACCATCTCTGCAGCATTCCACCAATCAGGCCTTTATGGTAGTGGCCAGACGGAAGCCACTAGGCACATGACAGCCCGCTTGAAGTTTGCCAAAAGGCAGTTAAAGACTCTCAGACCATTAGAAACAAGATTCTCTGGTCTGATGAAACCAAGATTGAACTCTTTGGCCTAAATGTCAAGCGTCACGTCTGGAGGAAACCCGGAACCATCCCGACGGTGAAGCAAGGTGGTGGCAGCATCATGCTGTGGGGAGGTTTTTCAGTGGCAGGGACTGGGAGACTAGTCAGGATTGAGGGAAAGATGAACGGAGCAAAGTACAGAAAGATCCTTGATGATAACCTGCTCCAGAGCGCTCAGGACCTCAGACTGGGGCGAAGGTTCACCTTCCACCAGGACAACGACCCTAAGCACACAGCCAAGACAATGCAGGATTGGCTTCATGACAAGTTTCTTAATGTCCTTGATTCTGGACTTGAACCCGATCAAACATCTCTGGAGAGACCTGAAAATAACTGTGCAGCGACGCTCCCCATCCAACATGACAAAGCTTGAGTGGATCTGCAGAGAAGAATGGGAGAAACTCCCCAAATACAGGTGTGCCAAGCATATAGCATCATACCCAAGAAGACTTGAGGCTGTAATCGCTGCCAAAAGTTCTTCAACAAATTACTGAGTAAAGGTCTGAATACTTGATATTTCAGTTTTTTTCGAATAAATTTGCAAAAATTTTGATAATGTGTTTTTGCTTTGTCATTATGGGATATTAACCTGTTTTTGCTTTGTCGTTATGGGGTATTAACCTGTTTTTGCTTTGTCGTTATGGGGTATTATGTGTAGATTGATGAGGGGGGACGGACGGACGATTTAATCCATTTTAGAATAAGGCTGTAACGTAACAAAATGTGGAAAAAGTTAAGGGGGCTGAATACTTTCTGAATGCACTGTGTGAGATAGCACATTTATTGAAAATTAAATACAGAACTAACATTTCTAAATACATGTTTTCAATAAGTCATTATGGGGAATTGTGTTCAGATCGGTGAGAAAGAAACACAATTTAATGAATACATTTTGAATTCAGGCTATAACACAACAAACAAACAGGTGCATGAATACTTTCTGAAGGCACTGTTAGTCTCACTGAAGAAATTGGGATTATTATGCCCGGTCCTCTTTTTTTTTATCACAATGAGTATTTTATGGAGAGGTGATTCATTGTTCTTTACTGATAGGCTCTTGCCTTGACCCAGCGGTGGTGTGGCGTGATTTCCCACATTACAAAATGGGTTTCAATGACCCAGAGTTACTGCAACTCAATGGTGAACGTGCATATAGATGTGACGTCATTGTTTTTAGCACTATCCACAGAGTTTTTAAACTATGGCGTGCGCCAAGGTTCAATTCACCAATAAATTGGGATTATGTATACTGTGCTAATGACCATAGAGAAAATAGTAGGTGGGAATGTACAACGAGGCATTTGTTGTAAGTTCAGCCGCCATTTCAATTCACCGCTGCTATTGGGGTCTCCTTAGACCATTGGGAAGAGTGCCCCCTACTGGCCTTCTGACAACACATCCAGCACCATCTCCCATCCAAGGATCAACAATGCCCACCTCTACAGGGCAGATTCATTTAAGAGGCAATAAAGCCAGCAGTGGGAAGCAGGCAAATGGTGGGGCTGCTGGCTACTATTGATTGAAGGAAGATGAAGATTCATGTGAGAGAACTTCATGTTTTCTCTGTGTCTACTGTCTTCACATCATTGGCTGGTGCTGCAATGATATGTAGAGTTACGTGCCACCACCCAAACTAGTAAACATGACAAGATGCCCACTCCGTGTCAGCTAACCTTACACGATAATCTGGGTGATTTTCATTAAACCATCATCTCTGGGTTAAAAACAAAATGATTTACTGTGAAAGATAGATCCTTCAAAACTACTTTTGATTCCCCAAGTGGTTAGATTGCTATGGGCAGATATTTGGTACACACTCTTTACATTCTATCTACTCTCCCTCTAGTAACTTCAGTACTATTACAGCAATGCTGGAACTGATTAGCTGCCAGCCAGTCCCCTCCCGGCCTCTCCTGATCTGTGTCGTGTTTTGTGCAAGACGACATGTGGTTCCAATAGAGGAGCTGAGCAGACTGGAGGGAGTGTAAAGCTAACCCGTCAGAGACACTTTCCACACCCACATACAGCCTTCAAATTCCAGCCAGACCCAAGGAGACAGCCGCAGGGCCACATTCATCAGGCACCAAACTGAAGAAAGCAGACCGAAACAGAGAGGGACGACTACCTGAACTAAGAAAACGCTCATTTTCGTGTTCTGTTGCAGACCGCTTTAAAACGTTTTCCGTTGTGCGCCCCACTGAATATACCCTGGCACTCACTCTCCAGCTACACAACCCAAGCACTGATTAAACATACGATATAAGTAGAAGAGATAAGAGGAGCCTTCAGAACAGATCAGGAACTAAGGAGAATGATGGACGGCGTGTGGAAAGCAAGCTGAGGAAATAGTGTATAATGGCTTATAGGACATTATCACAATGAATGAGTCATTTGGTCCCTCAAAGTAGCATTTACTGTAATGTTTAATGCAGAGGTATCAGACCCTCAAAATAGACGTATTAAACTTTAAAATCAGACAGAGTAAATGTTTAACCATTACATAGGGAGATACAGTGAAATTGACGCGTCTAAAATTCAACAGTACACTGCTTTACCTCAGACGGTTGTAAAAACAGCAGTCATATAGTAAGTACCGCAAATGTTTTGTATTATAAGAACAGTAGTTCATCAACTGTCCCTGTTTATTGCAAATCTTGAGACAAAATTATTAAAACATCTCTCTAAAGCCTGGTCAGTCACAGTGAAATGGAACTATTTTAACCGGAAAATGGTGTACAGTACATTGAATTGGCTACCTAAGTTGTATTCCAAGTAGACTAAGGAGCCTGTGTCTATTAACTCAGTAAACCAGGCTATAATATGCCGGCCTGCCCTGCGTTGCTGTTTGTCATTGGTCCATGAGAGTCATCCATCAAAAACACTACAGAGCGGCAAACGGCTTAGGTCCTAGGTGTGTGACAACCGTTCCATCTCTGACACACACACACACACACACACACTCTTTATCCAGGGTCATTGGGTGAGGGCTGTCACTGGCGCCTGTACATCCATATATTAACCTCATTACCCAAAAGAAAAGACCTCTGAACGTGTCATTAAATCTGCAAAGCTGTCGTCCCGACCATAGTTTCAAAAAGTACACCAAGCTTTTGATCTATGCCAGAGATGTACCTTGACTGCAAGAGTAGTTCCTGAATCATAAACCAGAGAAGCAGTTTCTGTGCTTCTATTTTGAACAACTCACGCATCAGGTTCATGCCCATAAATCCAGGCCTTGTACTCATAAAAGCCTCTCAGAATAGGAGTGCAAATCTACGATCTGTTTTAGCGTTATTATACGTGAGCGATAATCAATGAGGCGCTATGAGTTCCCATGAAAATAATGAACTGAAGTGGAAGTTGTTGTTCCACAAAGCACTAGCTGAGTGGTACTAACCTTCCACGGAGTGGCATTATTTTCCAGAGAACTCATAGAGCCAGGAGTTGATTGTCCCCTGTTACACCATGCTAGAAATGTGTTCAATTGCCGCTAGAAATGTGTTCAACATCCATTAAAGTAGATAGCAAGTTTACTTGATAGCTACAGTAGTTGCCTTGGTAACCAAATAAACAGACTTGACTATTAGCTAACCAGGCCATCAGTCCTAGCTTGCTATTATGAAAATTGAATTCAACAACACCAATAATGTTTTCAATTCGACGTTTGCTTTCAAAAGCAGCTCAATAGACCATGTAAGGATGAACTATAGCCATGGAAATGTACCGTGCTGATATACAGTGCGTTGTAGGGAAATAATGCACGCTCTAGAATGTCCTTCAAGCCAATCAGAAATGACTATTCAACAATGCCATGGTATAATTTTTGATAATAATTAATAAAATATAAGACAGGGGGAACTGATCCTAGATCAGCACTCCTACTCTGAGACGCTTGCTGTGATTAAATAGCATTTGTACCTATACTGTAAGTCCACAGTTGGCAGCCTGCAGCGCAGGCCTAATCCCTACTGTAACTGTAAACATGAGAGGTAATAGAATTAGGGTGAGAGAGCTCAGCTATACGTGTCAGGTTGCATTGGCTTGCTTTCACAGCAGAAAGGAAACACATGAAAAAAATACTATAGTATTACTATATTTATATTACTGTAGTATTCACTGTAGTATTTACAGTTAACTATAGTATTAATACTGTAGTAAAAGAAAACTGTTGTATATGCACTATGGTAATTAATTGTAGTATACTGTAGTGTTTTTGCAGACATTACTGTAGTATTTACTATAGTGTTTTTGTCTCGTTATCCTTGACATAAATGTGTAGACCTTCTCCTTGAGGAAATCTACTGGAGAAATACTAAAAGAGCACATTTTCTAAAATCTGTAGGCAACACAATATGGTCTATACTTGACATGTAAGTTTCTCACTTATGGGTGGCATAAATTGAGATATGGGGGGAGAGGAATGAGCAGCATATATGCTAATTAAATACTGTGTTATTTACTATAGTTAAAAAAGTGTTGTGTTTTTGAAGATTACTGTAATATTAACTACAGTGGGTTTTTTTTCAGAAACTACTGTAGTATTTACTATTGTATTCTATAGTATACTACAATATTCTATAGTAAGTACTTCACGATCAAGGGATACTACAGTGTGTAGTATAGTATTCTACAGTACACTACATAATTCTATAGTAAGTATTGCAGTATTCGGAGTAAACTGTAGTATTTTTTCATGTGGGGAGAGAGGAGGGAAGTAGGATAGATTTAGCACCAAATCTAAAGCCAATATGTAGACATGCTGTATGTCAAACTTGAAAAAACAAACACTGAGAACCAGAGTTAACACATAGGCCGACCTAATTAGTTCAACCAACCACACCCCAAACATTTCTTCAAAACAGTATGGTCACAAAATGGTTGCCCTCAGAAATAGACTTGATCAGTAACAACACAGTATTAACTATAGGCCTATCAGTGACAAATATCTAATCTGAACAGGTGTATTGGGGGGGGGCTTAAATACCTGTCGACCTGTTCCCCGTAGTTAGGGTCCCAGGGTAAACACTGACCCAAACTAAGATTACTAGGTCTGTCGCAGGCCGCTGATACTGAGACTCATAGGCTGTCTTACAAAATGTTCGACCAAAAGCACTTAGGATTGGTTTGAGAGGGAATTTCTAAAAATAACAGACAACAAAATGTTTATTCTGAAAAACGGAACAGGGTGTGTTCATAAATTCAATCTGGAGTGCCAGAGGGTGCTCAGAGTGCGCTCTGGGTGTTCGTAAATTCAATCTGGAGTGCCAGAGGGTGCTCAGAGTGCGCTCTGGGTGTTCGTAAATTCTGACCCTCTGGCCGAGGAGTAGGGTGGATCCGAGCGTTCTGACCTCAGAACGGCCGTGAAGCACCCAAAGCTAACTGGCTAATGTTGGCTAGCTTGCTAGCTACTTCCAGACACAAAGAGCACTAAACTCTGACCATTTTACTTGCGCTAGGAGAGCTGGTTAGGCTGTTTTCATGTTATCCAGAGCATTGGTGACTAACTGTGCTGCTGGCAACAATTTAATTATGCTTTTTTGACGATGTTTACTTACAACAGCCATATTCAGCAGGTGTTGGTAAATTCATTAGTTATTCTGCACTCTGGCACACTCAAATGAGTGCTCTGAAATCGGAAAAGATAGCCAAGGTGAATTTGCGAACTCACCCACTGTATACAGTAGCTCATGAATTTGCTCATCAAGACACTACTGCATGGTTACAAGACACTACTGCATGGTTACAAGACACTACTGCATGGTTACAAGACACTACTGCATGGTTACAAGACACTACTGCATGGTTACAAGACACTACTGCATGGTTACAAGACACTACTGCATGGTTACAAGACACTACTGCATGGTTACAAATAGCTTGTGGCTTTTGTATGCAACTCAGATGGCGCCATCCTGTGGCGAGGTTGCAAAAGTGCAGCTTAAGATAGAGGTCAAACCAAAGTTTATTGGTTGTGTACACAGATTTGCGGATTATATCGCAGGTGCAGTGAAATGCTTGTGTTTCTATCTTCAACAGTCCAGTAATAATACCCTAGCAAAACATTTTTACAAAACAATACACACCTAATCCAAAAAAAGTAAAAAGAAGTAAATATCAGAACGAGCAACGTCAGAGTCCGGAATATTATATAACATGGCATTGTTGAAGACTCGTTTCTGATTGGCTTGAATGGCATTCTAGAGCAGGGTTTCCTAAACTCGTTCTTGGGACCCCCCTGGGTGCACATGTAGTTTTTTTTGCCCTAGTACTACACAGCTGATTCAAATCAAAACTTGAAGAGGAGTTGGTTAATTTGATCAATTGTGTAGTTGGCTGACAGCTGTGGTATATCAGACCGTATACCACAGGTATGACAAAAAAAATATTTGTACTGCTCTAATGACGTTGGAAAACAGTTAATAATAGCAATAAGGCACCTTGGGGGTTTGTGGTATATGGCCAATATACCACGGCTAAGGGCTGTGTCCAGGCCCAGATGGTTTGATTAGCTAAACCAGCAAGTCTGTAATTTGGTTACCAAGACCACTACTGTAGTAATCTAGTAAATTTACTAGCTACTTCAGTGGATGTTTAACACATTTCTAGAGGCAAATGAACACATGTATAGCAGCAAATGTGTTAAATTATAGCCATGGTATAAAAGGGACAATCAACTCCTGGCTCTATG
Organism: Oncorhynchus tshawytscha; assembly: GCF_018296145.1. Taxonomy (NCBI): domain Eukaryota; kingdom Metazoa; phylum Chordata; class Actinopteri; order Salmoniformes; family Salmonidae; genus Oncorhynchus; species Oncorhynchus tshawytscha. The sequence goes on along the minus strand of NC_056444.1, from coordinate 81,215,060 downwards.
CGTTCTCTGGAAAATGATGCAACTCCGTGGAAGGTTAGTTCCACTCCGCTAGAGCGGGGTGGAACACACCTTCCACCTGGTTCCTTAATTTCCATAGAACACATAGCCCCTTGTTGATTATCCCTTACTACAGAAATTCCCAAACTCGGTCCTGGGGCCCTCCCTGGGTGCACATTTTGGTTTTTGCCCTAGCACTACACAGAGGATTCAAATCACCAACTCATCATCAAGCTTTGATGATTTTTTTCATCTCCCTCTTCAACTCTTGACCCAAACTGCTACAGACCTATATCTATCCTACCCTGCCTTTCTAAGGTCTTCGAAAGACAAATCAACAAACAGATTACCGACCATTTCGAATCCCACCATACCTTCTCCGCTATGCAATCTGGTTTCAGAGCTGGTCATGGGCGCACCTCAGCCATGACCATACACACAACATACACACAACTAACTACCACCACCAAGTTCAATGCCAGATACTTTTCCCCCCAGAAGGTCTGAGTGGCAGTTGGAGGTGCCATTGTGATCATGAAGATGGTTTGCCTAAGACTTCTACAATTACATTGTATAAATGTGTTTAAATTGTAAAATAATGACTAGTTAGGCTATAAGAAATCAAAAATCAAAAATGTAATGGGTTAAGGCAAAGCAGAGATGACACACAAAACACTTTTCATTTCACCCATACAACAGTAACCTATTATTAAAGTACAGAATGTTTACAATATCATAAACAATAGCGTTTTACATGTTCCAAATGACATTTTATATATATTCATACGGGTTTTGTCATGACAACAAGGTGAAGGTGCTCTTTACTCAAATGGCACAACCAGAATCATTCTGATTGAGCAAAGTGCAGCACATGACAACCGTCATGTATAACTGAGGGACGTCTCCTGCCACATCTGGAAAAGGACGAAGTAGAATCTGATGCTGCTGCAACATTGCTCATCTTCACAGTGGGAATCCAGTCCACATGGGTGCCTTGATTGAGGTCAGCTGGTGAACCTACAGTACCTTAACAAATGAAAAGCACACCTGGTGCTAGAAAATCACTTGTTCAGGTCACCTATACCACCAGGGATCTTAATGTTTTGGTTGTGTTAAATCCAGGTGTTTTCGTGTCATATAAAGATTAAATCTATTCATGGGCTGGAACAACCATTAGTCACAGTATTTTGTCCTATCCCAGTGAGACATTTCTCCTATGCTGTAATATCCATACATTTTCTCTCGTGAATCATGTTCTCTACAAATTATCTTTTTTTTTTACAATGTCCACCTCCCGGCTATATGGACCTCATATTGTATAATTTGTGTCTCCCCTTTTTTTTATAGTCATGGCTAGAAGGGATCATATTTTTGTCAAATTTTAACATCTATTTGACTTTTTGTAGCAGATTAGGAGAATTTACAGTAAAGGCTTGGAGAATTAACGTAACAGGTTGGGAAAATGAGGTTAACGTGCGGAAAGGTAAAGCTGTACAGTGCAATATGAATGTCAATACGCACAATAGGCTGACTGGGGAGGTGATTTCACAGTTGCAGTCCCGCGATAAGAGCTTACAACCCTAATATTTGCGTAAATTCTTCACAGTTGTGTTCTGTCGGTGTCACGGAGTAGACTGATACCCCCCCCCCATTTCATTGCTTCACATTCCAACCTTGTTTAACATTATTTAGTATATATATTGCATGATTACACCAATTTGTAACCTTCTACATCATTTTCAAAGAGGTACTTTTATTTTGAAGGCAAACCGCAAATTCCCCTATTGTGCCTAATCCTTATTGTGGCTAGCTTCACACCACGGTCCAGGCGAGCCTCACTGGTCAGATGAAGCTATCTGGCTGCTTATAAGGTTAGCTTTGGGCGACAGGGTTGCATGTGCTTTCACCCATGGAATTAGCTATTAGGGGGCAAAGGTTAGGGGGGTTGGATGACCTGAAATATTCTGCTTTTACAAAATGTGATGCTGTTTTCAAATGAAACACAATACCTTGCTCTTGTTAAAGCTTTTAGAATTGATTGGTTTTTATTCTGAATTGATTTTGATATTTATTTTCATGTACTGAAGTCCAGTTTCAATAGACGAACAACAAGTGGCAACCTAGCTAATACTTACAAGGTTTCCTAAATCATTGCTAAGAATAATGAAAATGACTGCAGTTTCTACTGGTTATTGTTTTCAGGCTGGTTGTATTGGTGCTAGCTAGGTACCAAGCTAAATATAGCTAGCTACCCCAGAAGTAGCGGTCTAACAAATAATGCCTTTATAATGCCTTATTACCAACGTGGTATTTTAAACACAACGTTCGTGGACTGTGTGTGCTTGTTTGCAGACTTTTTTGTTGTACAACTTTGACAGTGCTACTGATAGTAGTGGTGGCACGTTCAAATTCAGCACACACAACATTCTATAGTAGACTTGTGTTATTTGACGGGTCAAAATTAAAAGCTTATTTAACGCGTAAAATAGTGTTGTTTGACGTGTATCTTTTTTGACATGCAAAGACCTATACGGCAAACGCCGTTCCATAGCTGAGTCACGGAGACAGCAGCACGTCCGCAAGTCGTGACAACTTTTTAACAGTTGGAGGTAGACTATTAAGATGAGTCATTATTTCCCATAAAACATGTTAATAGAACTGATATAATGGCGACAAAGTACTGGAAGACGAATTTAGGCGCACTAGAGCTCTAGATAAATTCGCCCAGGGGTGGTTTAAAGTAAACTACATTCTAATGTCGACATTTCTTCTGGAAAAGTATCAACAGTATCAAGCGAAGGGTTTTACTCATGCTCAGTTCTAGGGTCTGGAGCGCTTGTGGAAATTTTAAATTAAATGAAAACCCTCGCATGCTTGTGTTTTATGGTAAAAAGTCCACAATGAAAATTACATTAAATGTGGAGAATGATAGTCTACGTTTGCATCAGTTGGTCATCAAGTAGAAAAATGTCTATGCCATTACAGGCTAATGTAGCCTACCATTTGATACAATAAATATATTGAAATGACGATATCACTTCAGCCATTGCAAATCAATTTGTGCCACTTGTGTAGACTACCTGGAGCTGACAAACGGATTTAATAAATAGCCTATAACTCAGTTTGTTATGCAATTATTAATGGCCATGTTTAGTTATTTCAATTGGAAGTTATCAATTGTGATCATGGTCACAGCTCTATCGTAAATGTATCGTTCTCCACATTTAATGTCAGTTTCATTGTGGACTTCTCCCTGAAATGAGATGTTGGCCTATCAGGGCCTATAGATGCAGGTAGCCTATCTCAGCAAATCACGGCAAAGTTGAATTACAATTATGAACCCCGATTTTAGTCAGTGCCACTGTACAAAAGGCTGTGAATTATTTGTAGTTAAACAATTCAGTAATGTCAGTTCATCATATCAGAGCTGTAGCTCCGCCCACCTTACCAGCACACAGGCGCTAACACAAAGTAAAACCTAAAGTCCTAATTTACAAACCTATGCCTATTGGAATAACAAGTCAATCTCGCAAATAGGCCATTTACAACGGTTTGTACTTTCAACACCAGGCACATAATAATGGCACAATTGCCAGAAAATAGCCTAACATTCATTTTTTTGAAGTCCGTCCAAGTGTTTCTTCACAGAGATTGAGATCATCTGTCAATTTCATCACTCAAACTCTCCTATCGAATTTTCCTATAGTTATGCACATGCGCAAACTGGATTTATTTGCAATAATACATCTGGTTGATTTGAGCCCTGAATACTAATTTGTTGAAAGCCATGGAATATCAGACATGTACCAGGGGAATGACAAAAACATACTTTTTACTATTCTAATTGCGTTGGTAGCCAGTTTATAAAGCAATAAGTGGTATATGGATTCCACGACTAAGGCCAATGTCCTAAGAACAGAGCTTAGCCGTGGTATATTGGCCATATACCACACCTCCTCGGGCCTTATTGCTTAATCATAGCAGTTAAAACAATTTAAATCTACATCCATTGATGGAAAATGATCTGGAGAGTTTAATAAAGGGGATTTATTTTTTCTCTTGAGACATATTCTTAAAACTCGCAATAATTATTATTTTGATGTAAAACCCGAATTTAGCTTCTTGGCCTACTTTGTTAAAAATGTTGATATTCCTTAATTCGCTCAATAGCGTTATAGAAAAAGGGGTTTATTGGGTAAATGTGGCAACTCCTCTCTTGCTGCGAAAACTTTTTTGGTGGGATAGTTTTCAGGCCTTGTGGGTGGGTTTTCAGAGTTCATTGGTCTAGAATTTTGAGCGAGATCTGGCAACCCTGTTGTCAGCTACGCTTCAACAGTGCAATCGGACCTTTGTGCCCAATCTATGAATTTACATCCCCTTTCTGTTTTAGCTAGCCACTGACTACACTTTAGTTGGCTAGTTAGCAGAGCAGTATATAAATATCTCACAGAGTCGAAGTCGGAATTTACATACATTTAGGTTTGAGTCATTAAAACTTGTTTTTCAACCACTCCACAAATTTCTTGTTAACAAACTATAGTTTTGGCAAGTCGGTTAGGACATCTACTATGTGCATGACACAAGTAAGTTTTCCAACAATTGTTTACAGACAGATTATTTAACTTATAATTCACTGTATCACAATTCCAGTGGGTCAGAAGTTTACATACACTAAGTTGATTGTGCCTTTAAACAGCTTTGAAAATTCCAGAAAATGATGTCATGGCTTTAGAACCTTCTGATAGGCTAGTTGACATCATTTGAGTCAATTGGAGGTGTACCTGTGGTTGTATTTCAAGGCCTACCTTCAAACTCAGTGCCTCTTTGCTTGACTTCATGGGGAAATCAAAAGAAACCAACCAAGACCTCAGAAAAAAATGTAGACCTCCACAAGTCTGGTTCCCACATTCATCTTTACAAACAATAGTACGCAAGTATAAACACCATGGGACCACGCAGCCGTCATACCGCTCAGGAAGGAGACGCGTTCTGTCTCCTAGAGATGAACGCACTTTGGTGCGAAAAGTGCAAATCAATCCCAGAACAACAGCAAAGGACCTTGTGAAGATGCTGGAGGAAACTGGTACAAAAGTATGTATATCTACAGTAAAATGAGTCCTATATCAACATAACCTGAAAGGCAACTAGGCAAGGAAGAAGCCACTGCTCCAAAACCTCCATAAAAAAGCCAGACTAAGGTTTGCAACTGCACATGGGGACAAAGATCGTACTTTTTGGAGAAATGTCCTCTGGTCTGATGAAACAAAAATAGAACTGTTTGGCCATAATGACATCGTTATGTTTGGAGGAAAAAAGGGGAGGCTTGCAAGCCGAAGAACACCATCCCAACCGTGAATCACGGGGGCGGTGGCATCATGTTGTGGGGTTGCTTTGCTGCAGGAGGGACTGGTGCACTTCACAAAATAGATGGCATCATGAGGTAGGAAAATTATGTGGATATAATGAAGCAACATCTCAAGACATAAGTCAGGTCAGGCCCAGCATGAGGGATAAAGTTTATCCTTTGTCGGTGAGTGTAGCTATTAAGTACATTTTGAGCATCTTAGCGGTACATTGTGTTGTATACAGCTGTCAACATTCTGCAAGGAAAGAGCCGCTTAATCAATTATATAATCATTGGCGATATTATCCCTTATACAAGAATTCCAAGAGTGATAACTCCGTTCTAGAATGTTGTCATTGATGAGAATTAATGTAATAATCTATTGACATTCAGAATTGACTTAGTTTAGCCATCCAGCTTGTAGTTTCATGACCAGAGACAAATCTTCTAAAGGACACTATTGATGTACTTTGGAGTGGCACTTGCATTCACACAGTCTTTGATATCTAGGATCCTTTCCACAATATAATTGATATGTCAAGTGATTTAAAATCCTAAATGATCAATTAAAAGTTTATGGAAAAACTGCACTTAAATATTATACAGCTGTTATGTCATTAATCAAATCTTATTTATATAGCACAATTCTTACAATGAAAGCATTTCAAGGTGTTTAGTTGTTGGATGGGGTGTTGTCTGTGAAATGGGCCTAAGATTACAAAGAGGAGGACTGCTGGCCAGTGCCCAAAATCCTTATGTTCCATCCTTGCATGTTAGTATCTTTCAGACGATCCCTCTATCACTGTTAGTCCTCTACGGTGACCTCCCGGCGGAGGGTTGGAACGTTTCCTCTTGAGAATTAGAATCAGTAGTACAGTTGGATAGCTCATTGCAATACTTCACCATTTCGGGCAAATTGTACCCTAGACTGTCCTGATCTATCTGATCATTCCAGATAATTCCTCCATCCCGGTAGAAACGTCCCATCCACATAGTAGGATTTTTAGATGTGCAGGTATTTTCACTGTTACTATAGTCAAATCTGTAGGTTTATGGTATTTGAATATAACTGTTACCATTTTAGTAATCAACTTAGCTAGCTTGTAAAAGTATTTTATTTTTTGTCTTTCAGAAGGCTGGATCTGAAACCCAGTGACAACACTCGGGTCTGTAACTGCCATTTTCCTGACGGGAAAGAGAAAGGGCCCTGTATTTACCAGTAGGAGAGAAAGATCCAGAACTGTTGATTGGGGAAACAAGAACAAACAATGAGGCATGACGATTGGGTGTTCAGGGATACAACTTGTCACATTGTCCGTGGTGGGTTTGTGTTATGATAAGTCAGAACATCAGGCTCACCTCATAACAAATATAAATCCCCACTGTGCCCATGATTAAATGCAATATGAATTGTGTTGTACTACTGAATGAATCTACAGCCTTTGTGATTTAACATTTGTTAACTACATTACTTTAGTTGGCTGCTTTTGAGCAAAACTTGTATGTAATATAACCTATCCTGGGAGGTGTGTGTGTGTGTGCACTACGTGGAATATTTTTGGACCGTTGTCTTCCCTGAAAACAGGTACTGACAGGAGGAGCGATATGAGTCTGTCAGAGGTCGTCACGCTGGATGGGGATGGAGGCTTTGGTGGTCCACACAACGACGCAGCAGGAATCTCTTCCAGTGGTGTGGACCTGATCCTGGATCGGTTGCCAGTACGGATGGTCTTCACGAAGGCTGTAAGACCCTACTTCCCTACGACCCTAAGAGGACTGGCCACCCCACATAGCCTGGTTCCTCTCTAGGTTTCTGCCTTTTCTAGGGAGTTTTTCCTAGCCACCGTGCTTCTACACCTGCATTGCTTGCTGTTTGGGGTTTTAGGCTGGGTTTCTGTACAGCACTTTGAGATATCAGCTGATGTACGAAGGGCTTTATAAATACATTTGATTTGATTTGCTTCCTAGACATAGAAATCCTTTGACTTCACTGCCTCTTCAATGGTACAGTAAGGGCCCGTGCACCATATGGACCCTTGACCTCCAGCACTGCTGTGGAGCCCACCAGACCATCCAGTGAGGCACCTAGGATCCCAGACCTTGTGACCCCAAAGCCCTGACTCCTGGACATCCATCCTTGTAGACATTTTGAATGCCTTGATGCACTCCTCTTCGTTAACTGTGGCCCACTTTACAGACATCACCCCATCCAACAACTGTGATCTGAGGACTCTTTTTATTTATTTTATTTTTTAATCAGTGACGGAGTAACGCACTTAGCCCTAACCACTGTCCCATAATTGCTGTCCGTCAACTTTCCTCTCCTCATGATGTGCCAGTTGAGGTTGGTGTGCTGTCCAACTGTTGCCTGCCGTATAACCTCCTGCTGCTCCACCGACAGAGTCATGCCAGCCAGGATACCTGCATGCCCCAGAGAGGGCAGTGGTTGTTCTGGCTCAGGTTTAAGGAGACATGCCATTCCACTGAACCGGTTCCTTAGTCACTGAAGAACCTCCTCTGTGGGCTCTCGGGACAGTGGGTTTTAGTCTTCAGCCAGGTACAGATCCTCCACTGACTGCACCTGGTTGGGCACGGCTGGCTTCCTTCACTCGCATTCCATATCCATACGGACAATATTGGTAAACACCAAAATAGGCTTCATGGCTACACTGACGAGCTCGATGGAGGCATTCCCATGTGGTAGAGAGAATCCCCTGGTCACCTATAGAGACCTGCCAACAGGAAGTGGTCAACTATAGAGACCTGCCAACAGGAAGTGGTCACCTACAGAGACCTGCCAACAGGAAGGAGGTTAAGAGCTACATGTGGTAGAAAGAATCCCCTGTTCACCTATAGAGACCTGACAACAGGAAGTGGTCAACTATAGAGACCTGTCAACAGGAAGTGGTCACCTCTAGAGACCTGCCTACAGGAAGGATGTTAAGTGCTACATGCCTTTCAGTGCACGACTTTAAACATCTTGAAATTAATTTGTTGTAAAAAATGTGCTATATAAATAAAGTTTCATTTGATTGATGACATTACATCTGTAGAATGTGTCCACTGTGGCGGACTACAGACAACATGAACAGTATATGAATAGAAAAGGTGTGTACAGCAGTAGAATAATGTAAAAATATTTTACAATCCAGGTGTGCAAAGCTCAGACTTACCCAGAAAGACTCACAGCTGTAATTGCTGCCAAAGGTGATTCTAACATGTATTGACTCAGTGTTGTGAATCCTTATGTAAATTAGTTATTTCTGTATTTAATTTTCAATACATTTGCAAAAAATGATACAAAAACATGCTTTCACTTTGTCATTATGGAGTATTGTGGTAGATGGGTTACCAGTGTTCAATGACTATGTACAGAGGGAAAATCAGTCTCTAAGGTTCAGGGTAGAGTACCATGTGGTAGCTGGCTAGTAACAGTAACTAAGGGTGTTTTCACACAGTCCTCTTTAAAATAACCGATCTCAGTCTTCTTAAAAGTGAACTGGGGTATAAAGAAAAGAAGAAGGTAAATAACTCAGTTCTCTTTGTATTCACACTACCTTTGCATGAGGACTCAACTCTTTTGCCAGTTCACTTCACCTATTTTGTGGACCGAGTCCTCTTTGCATTCACATTGCTATGTTTAGAAAGGACCCAGGATATTTTTCCATCATGCACTCTGGGTTTTTTACAAAGTGCAGGGCAAGCCATTCAGTCAGAATGTGTTATTGGACAGCTAGATATACCTACTTACATGTATGAAGCTAATGGATTGCATTTAGTTAAAATATGAGACATAATAATTGCAAATAGAAGATACTATTAACATGTACATCTGATTGGTAACAGAATAAATAGGAATATAATGACTGCAGAATAAATAATGTTGTAATTGAAAATTGTACACCCAAGGTAGGTTACTGCCCATTTAAGAGCCAGAATAGAATTAGAATTGCTAGAATTAAGCAATAAAGCACGAAGGGGTGTGGTATATGGCCAATATACCACGGCTAAGGGATGTTCTTAGGCAAGACGCAGCACGGAGTGCCTGGACACAGCCATTAACCGTGGTCCAAACACACTAAGATAGTCGTGAAGAGGGCACGACGAAGCCTATCCCCCCTCAGGAGACTGAAAAGATGTGTCATGGGTCCTCAGGTCCTCAAAAGGTTCTACAGCTGCACCATCAAGAGCATCCGGACTGGTTGCATCACTGCCTGGTATGGCAACTGCTTGGCCTCCAACCGCAAGGCACGACAGAGGGTAGTGCGTACAGCCCAGTACATCACTTGGGCCAAGCTTCCTGCCATCCAGGACCTCTATATCAGGCGGTGTCAGAGGAAGGCCCTAAAAATGGTCAAAGACTCTAACCACCCTAGTCATAGACTGTTCTCTCTGCTAACGCACGGCAAGCGAGACTGTCCTCTCTGCTAACGCACGGCAAGCGAGACTGTCCTCTCTGCTAAGGCACGGCAAGCGAGACTGTCCTCTCTGCTAACGCACGGCAAGCGAGACTGTCCTCTCTGCTAACGCACGGCAAGCGAGACTGTCCTCTCTGCTAACGCACGGCAAGCGAGACTGTCCTCTCTGCTAATGCACAGCAAGCGAGACTGTCCTCTGCTAACGCACGGCAAGCGAGACTGTCCTCTCTGCTAACGCACGGCAAGCGGTACAGGAGCACCAAGTCGAGGTCCAAAGGGCTTCTTAACAGCTACCCCCAAGTCATAAGACTCCTGAACAGCTAATCAAAGGGCTACCCAGACCAGAGGACCCCTCTTTGACGCTGCTGCTACTCTCTGTTTATAATCTATGCATAGTAACTTTAACTCTACCTACATGTACATACCTCAATTACCTCAACTAACTGCTGTCCCCGCACATTGACTCTCTACCGGTACCCCTTGTATATAGCCTCTTTACTGTTATTTTACTGCTGCTGTTTAATTATTTGTTACTTTTATTTTCTGTTTTCTATTTTTTTACTTAACACTTATTGTATTTTATTAACTTAAAGCATTGTTGGTTAAGGGCTTGTAAGTAAGCATTTCACTGTCACCTGTTGTATTCAACGCATGTGACAAACACAATTTGATTTGATTTTTCACAACCCCCTGAGGTGCCTTATTGCTATTACCAATGTAGTTAAAGCAGTAAAAATACATGTTTTGTCATACCAGTGGTATACGTCTGATACACCACGGCTGTCAGCCAATCGGCAGTCAGAGTTCCAACCACCCAGTTTATAATAGATTTTAGATCACATGAACTTAAAACTCCACACATTTTGGAATTTCTTTGTGTACTTGACAATCGCTAACCAATATCCAAAAACAGCACACGTTTCTTTTTCGCGAACCTGGACATCATCATCACCACCAATGTGAGGGTTTATGGCAGGGAAAACGGTGTAGCAGGAATCTAGTGTGTGTGGCGGGAATAATGACAAGCGATCCTGGGGTGCTTTGCATTCACATTGTCCTATAAAAAGGTAACCCGGAATTTAAGCGAACCGAACTCAGAACACCTCTTGAGATGGTCACAGTCGGGTTCGCTTCGGGGGCTCTTTTGAGGGGTCTGAGTTCCTTTGGAATGTTCGCACTGCACAAAAAAATAAGCGAACAGCACTGAGTTCACAGAAATTGGCTGAAAGGGACCAAGTGTGAAAACACCCAAAGGTTCAGGGCAAATCATTTGTTGTTTCATTCCATATGAGCAACTAGCTATTTGAATAAAGTGAATAACAAAATACAAAACGTAAGGCTATATGCAACATTGTATATAACCCAAAATAAATAATGCCCCAGTTTCTGTCATTTACGATTTGACTGACATACACTGTAAATGTGTAGTTGTTTCTTCCACCCACTATTTCCTCCAATCAGCTCGAAGGGGCGGGCTCTGACAGTATTCCAGACAAAATGGCGGATGTTGTTGTTTTGCCGCAGGGTCAGTGCTAATCGGAGTTCGCCTTTTCACTGATTTACTGCAAGAAAATACAAACATAATATCGTTGGCGACAACCTTCATCATTGTAAGGGTTTGCGAGGTGGACTGTAATGAAAGGCAAAGAAAGGTCGCCGATTAAAAAGCGCTCTCGGGTTTTGGATGATATCCGAGACAGGGGAGGAGGCCATCCGCCCAGCAAGAAAATGGGGGCTATCTCCGTTTCCAGTGGGAGCAATAATGGAAATAGCTCGACTAAAAGTGACGCAGGATCTACAAGAAGGAGTTTGTTGGGCGAAAAGAGAGACAGGGATTTTGACGGGCATGTTTCCAGTCGATCCGGCGTGAGTAACCATAGTTATCCCGGTGCTGTTGCTAGCGCTATCGGTAAGAACCACAACTTGGGCTTGCCTCTCGATTTAGCCACTGCAAGGACTAGTAATTCTCGTGGCGAGCGTGCTCTGCCTCCCCCCAACAACAACGAAAGTGAGTACAAAACTCTTAAAATCAGTGAATTGGGAACTCAGTTGAGCGATGAAGACATCGAAGACGGACTTTTCCACGAATTCAAAAAATTTGGGGACGTGAGTGTCAAAATAAGCCGCAGCAACGACGAGAGAATCGCGTTTGTCAACTTCAGAAAGCCCGAGGATGCCAGAGCAGCTAAACACGCCCGGGGTAGGTTAGTACTTTACGACCGTCCTCTGAAAATCGACGCAGTGTACATAAACAGACGGAGAAGTCGTTCTCCAGTTGAGAGAGTTGACAGAGACCCTTATGTTGGAGCCCCAGGGCACAGACACCTTCACACCCAGAGACCCCTCTCGCCATCAGGGCTTGGATACAGAGACTACAGACTACAGCAGCTGGCACTTGGGCGCCTCCCTCCTCCCCCACTTCCCCCTTTGCCCAGAGACCTAGAACGGGAGAGGGAGTTTGCCCTGTTTGAAGCCAGGTCACGCCCAGGTCCTGCTTTCATTGCAGAGAGAGCTGCTGCTTTCCGCGAGGAGGATTTTATCTCTCCCGAGGATGACCAAAGAGCTAACAGAACGCTGTTTCTGGGCAACTTGGACATTACAGTCACAGAGACGGACCTGAGGAGGGCGTTTGACAGGTTTGGGGTGATAACAGAGGTGGATATAAAGCCCACACGGGGACAGACCAGCACATACGGATTTCTGAAGTTTGAGAACCTAGACATGGCCCATCGCGCCAAACTCACCATGTCTGGGAAGATAGTGGGCCGTAACCCCATAAAGATTGGCTATGGTAAGGCCACCCCCACTACACGCCTATGGGTGGGTGGGCTCGGACCCTGGGTCCCCCTAGCAGCATTGGCCAGAGAGTTTGACCGCTTTGGTACAATAAGGACCATTGACTACAGAAAGGGGGACACTTGGGCTTACATACAGTATGAGAGCCTTGACGCTGCTCAGGCTGCGTGCACTCACATGCGTGGCTTCCCTCTGGGGGGGCCTGAGAGGAGACTCAGGGTGGACTTTGCAGACACAGAGCACCACTACCAGCAGCAGTTCCTTCAGCCTCTTCCTCTACCCCCCTTCGACATGGTGGCAGAGGCTTTCATCCACCGAGCCACAGCTGAGCCCCTGAGGGACAGAGAAAGGACTCCACCGCCGCTCCACTTCAGAGAGAGAGATCTGGGCTTCCCTGGGGCTGAGTGGCCCCCTAACCCGGCTATGCGTGAACGAGTACGTCCTGGGGTCTTTGAGCTGCCAGATCACCTGCAGCGGGACCGGCGGCCGGGGGGGAGAGAGCCCTGGTCTCTGGAGCGTGAGCTGGTGGGGCGCGGCGGCGACCCGGGACGGAAACGACGCCTCATGGACGACGGTCGCCATCTGGATGTCTCTCCTGACAGCACTGACCGCACGGCACGCCGGCGCAGAGGTGGCCCATCCCCAGACGGTAGCCCCGACGGAGGCCGTTTCAGTGACTCAGAGCGCCCCCCTCGCGGCGACGACAGACCCTCCCCTGGACGAGACCGCCGCCCCAGTCTGGAGCGTCCTGGCGGAGGAGACAGGAGATTGAAGAACCAGGGGAATCTCGCTGAGAGAGGGGCCTCCAGCAGTGGCCTCACATCTTCAACAGGGGAACGGAAACGTAAAGCCGGCGACAGCAGCAGCAGAGGACCCGGAGCTAAGAGGGATCGCTCCTCAGACCAGGGCGGCTCTAAAGGCAGTCAGTCATCCAAGCTGAGCCTGGCCTGGCACGGCATGCTCCTCCTGAAGAACAGCAACTTCCCCGCCAACATGCACCTCCTGGAGGGTCACCAGGGCGTGGCCAAGGACCTCCTCGTCGACGGCCCCACTGGGAGACAGGTGGGCGAACTCAAGATCACCCAGCGTCTCCGCCTCGACCAGCCCAAGCTGGACGAGGTCTCCAGACGCATCAAAGCGGCCGGCCCCGGTGGCTACGCTGTCCTCCTGGCGGTTCCCGGTTCCGGTGGCGAGGAGGTGTCGTCGACGGACCCTGCAGCTTCCACCCAGCGTCCTCTCCGCAATCTGGTGTCCTACCTGAAACAGAAGCAGGCAGCCGGAGTCATCAGCCTGCCCGTTGGAGGCAGCCGGGATAAGGACCACCAGGGTGTTCTCCATGCGTTCCCTCCCTGTGAGTTCTCACAGCAGTTCATTGATGCCTCGGCTAAAGCTCTGGCCAAAACCGACGAGGACTATCTGGTGATGGTCGTGGTGCGAGGGCCATCATAACTACAATCAGAGAGGAAGCAGGACATCAGTGATATTGTACAAAAGAAAAAAAGATGTCTGTAACTACTATTGCATGCTGTGTGTTGAGTTCAGCTCCATGGGGTACTACTACTAGAGTAGGGGTATGATGGGGTACTACTAGAGTAGGGGTATGATGGGGTACTACTATAGAGTAGGGGTATGATGGGGTACTACTAGATGGGGTACTACTAGAGTAGGGGTATGATGGGGGCGTAGGCTATGTCACTATTTGTTCCACCAAAATAAATATGAAATGCCCTCTTGAAAGTCAACAGATGTGTAGGCAAATTGTGCAACCCTGTTTTATTAAATAAGTGTGTGCTCATTTCCAGACAGTATTATAAAAGGGGGACATTCTAGAAATACAATCTAACTTGAAATGAGGTAAAATAGCACCCGTTTTCAATTAGGAAAACTTGAATCAACCGCTGTGTATGAGAAGGCTCCATTCCAACATTTGGTCCACTGTTAGTGTTCCATTGATCGTATTATATACAGATCCTTCAGAAAGTATTCACACCCCTTGACTTTCCCCACATTTTCTTGTGTTACAGCCTGAATTTAAAATGGATTTAAAATAAGTTTGTCTCTCCCATCTACACACAATACCCGACAAAGTGAAAACATGTTTTTAGAAATTTTGCCAAATTTAATTGAAAATTAAATACAGAATGATCTCATTTACATGAGTATTCATACCCCGTAGTCAATACTTTGTTTCTAAGTACCTTTAGCAGCAATTACAGCTGTGCGTCTTTCTGGGGTCAGTCTCTAAGAACTTTCCACTCCATTTAATATGCTTCCTTCTTTTCTCGCTGTCAGTTAGGTTAGTAACTACTACGTTGTTGATCCACCCTCTGTCATTAAAACATCATGTTAAACACTATTATTGCACACAGAGTGAGTCCATGCAACTTATTATGTGACTTGTTAAGCACATTTTTTACTCATGGATGTATTTAGGCTTGCCATAACAAAGGGGTTGAATACTTATTTTTTCACGACATTTCAGATTTTCATTTTTTAATTAATTTGTAAAAAAAAAAAAAAAACATAATTCCACTTTGCCGTTATGTGGTATTGTGTGTAGGCCAGTGACACATCTCAATGGAATCCATTTTAAATTCAGGCTGTAAAACAAGAAAATGTGGGGAAAGTCAAGGGGTGTGAATACTTTCTAGAAGGCTCTGTAGATTAGGCTGTTTTATGCTTCATTACAATCATTTCGTGTCATTTACAGTTAATTATATATTTTTCACCTCCAAGGCCCTTTCTAAAAGTCCTGAATTATGAAGCCACATGTCACATTTTGAGAAAGATACCACCAGATCTGTTTGATGAGGATATAAATCATATTTCCATTTCTCACAAAAAAAAGTATTTGGGGACAATTATGTTGGGATATGTCATTACTTGACAACATTGACTTCCTGTCTTTCTGTAATACATGAAAATGGTTCAAACCTAGGAATCGAATGTCCCTATGCACAGTAGGCTATCTGTGGTTAGGTTAGCCCACACCTCTTATGGTTAAGGAATGGTTCATGACACTACAAAATGGGCCGAGACAATGGGGTTTAGTTGCTGAGTGTAAACTCAACCTAACTTGTCTGTGGTGTGAATATAGTGTATTCAATTGGTTTCCAAATGTGTTTTAATGTTTAAGCTACTCACCAGTAATACTTGGGCGTATTGAGAGGCTGAATGAGAAATAATATAGAGGTGATTTTTGCCCAGCTAATATACTGTAGGATGGGCCCATCAATGCAATGACGCAACAAACACACAGCCCACTAAGAGAGATGTTAAGGGTAGATTTTATTGTGTGCATTTTCTTTAGCACCACCTGACCCTTGGTAGTAACTTGTGACCTATAACCTTTGACCTATAATGTGTGGTAAAATTACACTAGAGATAAAAAACAAACTTAAGCTTTTGTTGTTGTTGACATTTGTTGGTCCGGTTTCATTCAATTAATATACCAATGTTTGTTGCCAAGTTTGTCTGAATATGACAGTATTTTATTGGTAATCATTGCTAACAAATGATTTACGGTAATCCTAATGATCAATCAGTTAAAAGGCTATTCAACATTTGGAGAAACTGATCATTTTAGTTTTTTTTTTTGAAGAAAACTTAAATTGTAAGTTTAAGTTTTTAGTGCTATTATTTTTTAGTATTTTTAAACCACAATGTTTTCCCCTTTTGCGGCCAGCAGAAAACAGCTAGATTTGTCAGACTTAAAAGCCTACTGTTGGTAACATTTTATGGCAGTTTTAAAAAAAACTGATTTGTAGTTTTAGGATGTTTTAAGAGGAGGTTGGTCTGGTTTATCTGTTTGAAAAACTGTATGAGAAAAAAAAATCTGTATTTGTCTCACCGCCTCAACTGTGGACTTCCTATGGCTCAAACCTCACAGGAAACTCTGAAGAGAAGGAAACTACTTAGTATTTGTGTGTTTTCACTGAGAAAGCAGCTTTTAAGTTGTCTTCTTTTGTGTTCTGTTTTAAATGGAATAATATGACCCTCTGGCTTTGTGCTGTGTACCTGGTTTCATTGGGAAGACAAGAAAAGGGGAAATCCTCTTCCCACACTGCGCTTACTGCCAAGCTGTTTAACACACACAGAGACAAAGTGCATTTATGCACTTATTTGTCCTCCGAATATCAATAAATGTTCATTTGTTGGAAACTTGTTTCTGCCGTGGAAATGAATTGAAGAGCGAGAACTGTTGTGACTATCTCGTCTGTTGTGTTTCCAAAAAAAGGAATTGTGTTTATCACTTTGAATTGTGGCACAAGAAAAGGGAACCAAACATCGTTTTGCCGATTGTTAGCGCCGAGGAGACTAGGAGAGACGTCTGCGTGATGATCACCTGTGTGTGTGTTTTCTCTCACACACACACACACACACACACACACACATATACACACACACACACACTTTTCAGGAGCTGTTGATGACCTGTTGAGCTAACATGAGCTGTTGATGACCTGACAGGAGCTGTTCAGAAGTTGTGGCTGATTAATAGCATACCTTTTGACCCCAGTAACGTTTACCCCTCGCCTCCAGGGCTGGCCCCCTGTGTTAGTCCTACTGCTCTAGCAGGTGAATCACAGGATCCATGTCGGAGTCCCCGCTGTGACCAAACCCCACTGTGTATGCTATGGCTCCTGTTTGTCTGCAACCTCCAGCCCATGTGCAGTGTGAAACACAGTAGGAGGCTGACACGCTAGTGCAGAATGTGGGAGAACAGGGCTGGATTTGCAGTGCCCCCCCTTGCTCTCACTGTTCTCTTCAATAAGGTTTTTCTCTGTTTGAGTTGACCACAGCCTGGGCTGTGGCTGTGGGCTGTGTCCACAGTTCCCTACACAAGCAGAGGTCCTGTCACCGGCTGCCACGCATGATGCACACCTCTTTTGGGTTTTCAGTTTCTTAACTCGCATAGCAACTCTATTTTACCACTACAAGCTGTTGCGCTGCTGAGGGAGTCACCTTGACCTGTGACCTTTTCAAAGTGACCGTACAACATTACAACGGTTCTCCCAGAAGAATGATTAATTGTTACCATCATAATTTTGATTTCTTCAGTTTATGATTTGACTCCCATGTATGCAGTGAATGGATGGAGGATCGCCCCCCTTTTCATGAATAGGAATATTGATTATTGTTGCTGCTTTTTATTGATTGAATCTTTTTCCTGAAAGAAAGGATCAGGAGTATGTTGTTCTGCTCAGGTTTCCCCTGACAACCGCAGAACAACATCATCTACGTCACGTTTCACTTGAACAAGGGAACGTAAGCAAGAAAAGGCTAAATGAGCCGTTTGAAACTCAATTTCCCTCAACATTTTCACAGGTTGTGAAAGGATCCGTATTGTTTCATTTTGTGACAGTTCAACCAAGAGTCCCCTTCGTTTTAAAGTCCCCTTATCTAATGAAGAAATACTTCCTTATATTTATCACATATAGCTCCTCAGTACAAGGGCAGTAATAGCAGAGCTTAAATCCCGCCTGCTCCCGGTGCTGAAAAAAAGAAACCGCCACTGGAGAAATGCTGCCCTCTAGAGGATCACGAAGGATCTGCATTCTGCACGCCCCCATGTTTTGCACCTGCTGACAGACAGGACCAGGGGAGCTGCTATCACTACTGTAGTGCCATAGGGAGTCACTACACTACACTGATGGCATAGAGAGACAGCTTGTTGCTGTCACTGCAGAGCCCGTTCGTGAGTTAGGAGGAGGGAGGCTGCTGCTGTCTGACCTTTAGAAGTGTGGAGGAAGCAGAGGTACGTATATTACCAATATTATGCTACAGTAAGTATGCTACCTCCCTTAGGTGTAACCCATTCACTACTAAGTTTTTTGTTGTAAATAATGTGCTTACTCATTACAACCATAGGTCGACAGTAGTGTCAGGAAAACACTGGGTCTATTCTCCAACTCTACATAGTCGTTAATATAAACGTTTGTGCAGTAAGTGACTAGCAACACAGCTCAGACACCCATGTATACCCCACAAGACAGTCCACCAGGCGTCTCTTCACGGTCCCCAAGTCCAGAACAGACTGGGAAATGCATAGTATTACACAGAGCCACGACTACATGGAACTCTATTCCACAGTCAAGTAACTCAAGCAAGCAGTAGAATCAGATTTATGACACGAATAAAACTATACCTTATGGAACAGCGTGGACTGAAGAGACACACACACTACACGTACATTGTAATGTTGTAATAATGTTGTGTTATAAATCTTGTATTGTTGATATGTAGTGGTATAGAGTAGTGGTGTAATAATGTGTTGTATGATGTACTGTTTTATTTAGATTTTTAAAATGTATTTAATTGCCTTAATCCTGTTTGGACCGGAGGAAGAGTAGCTGCTGCCTTGGCAAGGACCAATGGGGATCCTTAATACATGCACATACAAATGTGCTTTTACAGTGTCTGTAAGACAAAACATTTTTAATGATTTGAAACACCTCCAAAAACATGTCCACCGTATCCAAGCAGCACCATGTGACCTGACTCGGCATTAATCTTCACTTTCTGGAAACACTTACCCAGGGCATCGGGAGGGAAGGACAATGTCCCCTAGTTACCACCTTCACTACCACTGTAAACAGAGGCTGTAGTGAAAATGGTTCATTACCGTACAACCATAGTCTGGAGATATTCAGTCTGAGCCTAAGCCTAATAGTAAGTAACTGTGTTGTATTACCACCTGCTAACAGTAAGTAACTGTGTTGTAGCACCACCTGCTAATAGTAACTGTGTTGTATTACCACCTGCTAACAGTAAGTAACTGTGTTGTAGCACCACCTGCTAACAGTAAGTAACTGTGTTGTAGTACCACCTGCTAACAGTAACTGTGTTGTAGTACCACCTGCTAACACTAACTGTGTTTTAGTACCACCTGCTGACAGTAACTGTGTTGTAGTACCATCTGCTAACAGTAAGTAACTGTTGTAGTACCACCTGCTAACAGTAAGTAACTGTGTTGTAGCACCACCCTGCTAACAGTAACTGTGTTGTAGTACCACCTGCTAACAGTAACTGTGTTGTAGTACCACCTGCTAACAGTAACTGTGTTGTAGTACCACCTGCTAACAGTAACTGTGTTGTAGTACCACCTGCTAACAGTAACTGTGTTGTAGCACCACCTGCTAACAGTAACTGTGTTGTAGTACCACCTGCTAACAGTAACTGTGTTTTAGTACCACCTGCTAACAGTAACTGTTGTAGTACCATCTGCTAACAGTAAGTAACTGTTGTAGTACCACCTGCTAACAGTAAGTAACTGTGTTGTAGCACCACCTGCTAACAGTAACTGTGTTGTAGTACCACCTGCTAACAGTAACTGTGTTGTAGTACCACCTGCTAACAGTAACTGTGTTGTAGTACCACCTGCTAACAGTAACTGTGTTGTAGCACCACCTGCTAACAGTAAGTAACTGTGTTGTAGTACCACCTGCTAACAGTAAGTAACTGTGTTGTAGGACCACCTGCTAATAGTAACTGTGTTGTATTACCACCTGCTAACAGTAAGTAACTGTGTTGTAGCACCACCTGCTAATAGTAACTGTGTTGTATTACCACCTGCTAACAGTAAGTAACTGTGTTGTAGCACCACCTGCTAACAGTAAGTAACTGTGTTGTAGTACCACCTGCTAACAGTAACTGTGTTGTAGTACCACCTGCTAACAGTAACTGTGTTTTAGTACCACCTGCTGACAGTAACTGTGTTGTAGTACCATCTGCTAACAGTAAGTAACTGTTGTAGTACCACCTGCTAACAGTAAGTAACTGTGTTGTAGCACCACCTGCTAACAGTAACTGTGTTGTAGTACCACCTGCTAACAGTAACTGTGTTGTAGTACCACCTGCTAACAGTAACTGTGTTGTAGTACCACCTGCTAACAGTAACTGTGTTGTAGTACCACCTGCTAACAGTAACTGTGTTGTAGCACCACCTGCTAACAGTAACTGTGTTGTAGTACCACCTGCTAACAGTAACTGTGTTTTAGTACCACCTGCTAACAGTAACTGTTGTAGTACCATCTGCTAACAGTAAGTAACTGTTGTAGTACCATCTGCTAACAGTAAGTAACTGTTGTAGTACCACCTGCTAACAGTAAGTAACTGTGTTGTAGCACCACCTGCTAACAGTAACTGTGTTGTAGTACCACCTGCTAACAGTAACTGTGTTGTAGTACCACCTGCTAACAGTAACTGTGTTGTAGTACCACCTGCTAACAGTAACTGTGTTGTAGCACCACCTGCTAACAGTAAGTAACTGTGTTGTAGTACCACCTGCTAACAGTAAGTAACTGTGTTGTAGGACCACCTGCTAATAGTAACTGTGTTGTAGTACCACCTGCTAACAGTAAGTAACTGTGTTGTATTACTACCTGCTAACAGTAAGTAACTGTGTTGTATTACCACCTGCTGACAGTAACTGTGTTGTAGTACCACCTGCTAACAGTAACTGTGTTGTAGGACCACCTGCTAACAGTAACTGTGTTGTAGTACCACCTGCTGACAGTAAGTAACTGTGTTGTAGTACCACCTGCTAACAGTAAGTAACTGTGTTGTAGCACCACCTGCTAACAGTAACTGTATTGTAGCACCACCTGCTGACAGTAAGTAACTGTGTTGTAGGACCACCTGCTAACAGTGACTGTGTTGTAGTACCACCTGCTGACAGTAACTGTGTTGTAGTACCACCTGCTAACAGTAACTGTGTTGTAGCACCACCTGCTAACAGTAAGTAACTGTGTTGTAGTACCACCTGCTAACAGTAAGTAACTGTGTTGTAGTACCACCTGCTAACAGTAAGTAACTGTGTTGTATTACCACCTGCTAACAGTAACTGTGTTGTAGTACCACCTGCTGACAGTAACTGTGTTGTAGCACCACCTGCTAACAGTAACTGTATTGTAACACCACCTGCTGACAGTAAGTAACTGTGTTGTAGTACCACCTGCTAACAGTAAGTAACTGTGTTGTAGGACCACCTGCTAATAGTAACTGTGTTGTAGCACCACCTGCTAACAGTAACTGTGTTGTAGTACCACCTGCTGACAGTAACTGTGTTGTAGGACCACCTGCTAACAGTAACTGTGTTGTAGTACCACCTGCTGACAGTAAGTAACTGTGTTGTAGTACCACCTGCTAACAGTAAGTAACTGTGTTGTAGCACCACCTGCTAACAGTAACTGTATTGTAGCACCACCTGCTGACAGTAAGTAACTGTGTTGTAGTACCACCTGCTAACAGTAAGTAACTGTGTTGTAGGACCACCTGCTAATAGTAACTGTGTTGTAGCACCACCTGCTAACAGTAACTGTGTTGTAGTACCACCTGCTGACAGTAACTGTGTTGTAGTACCACCTGCTAACAGTAACTGTGTTGTAGCACCACCTGCTAACAGTAAGTAACTGTGTTGTAGTACCACCTGCTAACAGTAAGTAACTGTGTTGTAGTACCACCTGCTAACAGTAAGTAACTGTGTTGTATTACCACCTGCTAACAGTAACTGTGTTGTAGTACCACCTGCTGACAGTAACTGTGTTGTAGTACCACCTGCTAACAGTAACTGTGTTGTAGCACCACCTGCTAACAGTAACTGTATTGTAGCACCACCTGCTGACAGTAACTGTGTTGTAGTACCACCTGCTAACAGTAAGTAACTGTGTTGTAGGACCACCTGCTAATAGTAACTGTGTTGACCACCTGCTAATAGTAACTGTGTTGTAGACCACCTGCTAACAGTAACTGTGTTGTAGTACCACCTGCTGACAGTAACTGTGTTGTAGTACCACCTGCTAACAGTAACTGTGTTGTAGCACCACCTGCTAACAGTAAGTAACTGTGTTGTAGTACCACCTGCTAACAGTAAGTAACTGTGTTGTAGTACCACCTGCTAATAGTAACTGTGTTGTAGTACCACCTGCTAACAGTAAGTAACTGTGTTGTAGTACCACCTGCTAACAGTAAGTAACTGTGTTGTAGTACCACCTGCTAACAGTAAGTAACTGTGTTGTATTACCACCTGCTAACAGTAACTGTGTTGTAGTACCACCTGCTGACAGTAACTGTGTTGTAGTACCACCTGCTAACAGTAACTGTGTTGTAGGACCACCTGCTAACAGTAACTGTGTTGTAGTACCACCTGCTGACAGTAACTGTGTTGTAGTACCACCTGCTAACAGTAACTGTGTTGTAGGACCACCTGCTAACAGTAACTGTGTTGTAGGACCATCTGCTGACAGTAACTGTGTTGTAGTACCACCTGCTAATAGTAACTGTGTTGTAGTACCACCTGCTAACAGTAAGTAACTGTGTTGTAGTACCACCTGCTAACAGTAAGTAACTGTGTTGTAGTACCACCTGCTAACAGTAAGTAACTGTGTTGTAGCACCACCTGCTAACAGTAACTGTATTGTAGCACCACCTGCTGACAGTAAGTAACTGTGTTGTAGTACCACCTGCTAACAGTAAGTAACTGTGTTGTAGGACCACCTGCTAATAGTAACTGTGTTGTAGCACCACCTGCTAATAGTAACTGTGTTGTAGTACCACCTGCTAACAGTAAGTAACTGTATTGTAGGACCACCTGCTAATAGTAACTGTGTTGTAGTTCCACCTGCTAACAATAACTGTGTTGTAGTACCACCTGCTAACAATAACTGTGTTGTAGTACCACCTGCCAACAATAACTGTGTTGTAGTACTCTGTGGCTGAAAGGACATCCTATTATGTAATTCTTAAGGTGCACATTATTTAGCCTGGCACAATAGAACCAATGTAATAGTCCCCAAAGTTCAAACCCCACCCATCTGACACTCCAGACAGGCTCCATCAAGCTGTCCTCCAGTTATAGCAGTATATTGTACTTGGAGATGACCACCACGGTAATATCACTCACTAGCGTCTGACAGTGTTTCCAGTTAAGTTTTAGATCAAAACAGATGTGACAACGGATTGCCCCAAGGCTGAGATGGTAAGTTCCGGATAAAGATACATTGCATATCAATAAGGCAGATGGACGGTTGCTGGCAACAAAATGGCTCTTGGTGAAGACCCCAGACCATCACCTGCCGTTGTTCCCTTGTGCAAGGCGCTGCACTGTGACTGAACTTGTGCCTTGCTTACGTGTCTGTCTGGGAGGGATCTGAATGTCAGAAGATTCATTTATGTTTCTCACAAAATGGATAACAAAATATCTATTCTGTTCTAGTGGATTTCTCTGTCACCTATAGAGTATTGTCGCTTCTAGAGGATATACTGAACTCTGGAACATCCAAGACACTGTCAGACACCTCAGAATGTAAGTACTATTCATTCATACAATATGTTACTCTATATAATGGCATCTATACTATTACAAACTCAGTGCTGTTGAAATGAACAATCCACATTCTGTTCACCTCTTTACTTCTCATAACATTTTCCAAATATATTTTTGTGTTTGTATTTTGAAGCGATTTAATTTGCTTACGAGATGATTTGTTTAAATTTGACTCATCATGTCTGGTCTGATATACATTG
Source organism: Oncorhynchus tshawytscha (assembly GCF_018296145.1). NCBI lineage: Eukaryota > Metazoa > Chordata > Actinopteri > Salmoniformes > Salmonidae > Oncorhynchus > Oncorhynchus tshawytscha. The sequence continues at coordinate 81,190,979 of NC_056444.1, read as the reverse complement.
TTTTTTTGTATTGTGCATTCTCTTAATAAAAAGTGATTTTGGTGCAATTTCTTTGTGTGTGTGAGAGTGATTTTCTCCAGGTGTCTGAATAGGAGCAAAAATGACCCTAACAAACCTCACCATCCATGTCACATGTCACTTTATTGCAATAGTAAACTGTTATGAATATGATTGGTTAAGCATGTTCTCTAGTATGCAAAATGTCAAGTCATAATCTTGTCTGACAAGAAATGATTGCAATCTGAATACAACATCAAATACATTTCTAGGTGTTACTAAGAACTTGACTTAAGGGTTGCTTTTGTTCTTGTTTTCTTGAAAAACAATTGTTGGGCCAAAATACATTTTTCAGGATATTGCTTAAACCATGGTTTCTTTATAATACACCCCACTGGGTTCAGACAGTAAATAATATAATAAACACATCTACTTTTAAAGCATCAAAATGTCCTTTTTACACACGATTTAACATTAACATTCAGTGGGCCCACAATCACTTCTTGGAAAACACACTGGAAGTGAACAAACAGTTAAGTCCCAAATGGCACTCCATTCCCTATATAGGAGCACTACGTTTAACCAGAACCTATAAAGGCTCTGGTTAAAAGTGCATTTTATAGAGAACAGGGTGGCATTTCGGACTTACAACACTGAGCTCTCTTGGCATCCATTTTAGGAGCGAACAGAGCTGCTGCATGTGCATCACGGTTGGTTAATGGGAGAATGTGTTAAAACAATACAAAGAGCTGTGCAGGCAGGACGCTGATGAGCTTCGTGAGAGTGAGCTGAGGGGGAAAGAGAGATTTGGTACTAGTTAATGATGCAGTGTTCTTTCAGTTGAAGCTTTTTAGCGCCACTAGAGGGCGGTAGAAAACAGAAGTGAAATGTTCCATCACTCAATTTTGAACCAAACTGGTCAGTGCTCCTCAAACTTTTTTGTACCGGGGACTGGTCAGCAGTATCTCACGAACCGGCACATGTCCACGGGTTGAAAAATATTGAACTATGTACATGCAGTATACAGTACTTAGGAACATTTAGTGAATAATGAGAAATCATTATGGTAACTGTCAAACAATTTGATCTAATATTGCGCTAGTATTAAACATGTTGAGCTAATATTACTTGTTTTGAGCTAGTATTACTAGTATTAAACATGTTGAGCTAGTATTACTAGTATTAAACATGTTGAACTAGTATTACTGGTATTAAACATGTTGAGCTAGTATTACTGGTATTAAACATGTTGAGCTAGTATTACTAGTATTAAACATGTTGAGCTAGTATTACTAGTATTAAACATGTTGAGCTAGTATTACTAGTATTAAACATGTTGAACTAGTATTACTGGTATTAAACATGTTGAGCTAGTATTACTGGTATTAAACATGTTGAGCTAGTATTACTAGTATTAAACATGTTGAGCTAGTATTACTAGTATTAAACATGTTGAGCTAGTATTACTGGTATTAAACATGTTGAGCTAGTATTACTAGTATTAAACATGTTGAACTAGTATTACTGGTATTAAACATGTTGAGCTAGTATTACTAGTATTAAACATGTTGAACTAGTATTACTAGTATTAAACATGTTGAGCTAGTATTACTAGTATTAAACATGTTGCTAGTATTACTAGTATTACATGTTGAACTAGTATTACTAGTATTAAACATGTTGAGCTAGTATTACTAGTATTAAACATGTATTAAACATGTTGAGCTAGTATTACTAGTATTAAACATGTTGAGCTAGTATTACTAGTATTAAACATGTTGAGCTAGTATTACTATTACTGAAGTATTAAACATGTTGAGCTAGTATTACTAGTATTAAACATGCTGAGCTAGTATTACTAGTATTCAACATGTTGAGCTAGTATTACTAGTATTAAACATGTTGAGCTAGTATTACTAGTATTAAACATGTTGAACTAGTATTACTAGTATTAAACATGTTGAGCTAGTATTACTAGTATTAAACATGTTGAGCTAGTATTACTAGTATTAAACATGTTGAGCTAGTATTACTAGTATTAAACATGTTGAACTAGTATTACTAGTATTAAACATGTTGAGCTAGTATTACTAGTATTAAACATGCTGAGCTAGTATTACTAGTATTCAACATGTTGAGCTAGTATTACTAGTATTAAACATGTTGAGCTAGTATTACTAGTTGAGGTTGAGATAGTATTACTAGTTGAGGTTGAGATAGTATTACTAGTATTAAACATGCTGAGCTAGTATTACTAGTATTAAACATGTTGAGCTAGTATTACTGGTATTAAACATGTTGAGCTAGTATTACTGGTATTAAACATGTTGAGCTAGTATTACTAGTATTAAACATGCTGAGCTAGTATTACTAGTATTAAACATGTTGAGCTAGTATTACTAGTTGAGGTTGAGATAGTATTCAACACGTTAAGCTAGTATTAAACAGGTTGAGCTAATATTGAGCTAGCTAGTACTGCATTACTACGTTTGAACCTAGTGTTTCTGAGAGAGTTTGAGGTGTAGATTATGGATGTGTCTTTGGCTCACAGTATACAAAAGGGTTAGTAAACATACCGTTATTTATAATAAAGGCAAATAGTGGTGATAAACAGTGAACCAGTAGACTGACAAAACATTGAAAAAAATGACAACATAAAAAAAAAAAAAACACCCGATAGACTAGACTCCCATATATAATGGCATTATACATTGATTGCATTGTCATTCTGTCTGCCTGGAGTTGTGACACTGAAGTAGCCTACAACAGCATTTCATTTCCTCATTTTACCACTTCTGCTACAGTACATTGGGGGTAGTAACATCTAAAGAATATATATTATCTGGGCTATAATAAGTCAATAGCCTGAGTGCCAATCTGTTTGTTATCTATTGCCAACTCCTTGTCCCTCCATTATTGTCAATATAGCACAAGCAGACTGGCACCCAGGCTAAGCAAATAAAGTGTCTGTAAAAGCACTTGGTCAGTAGTTTACACAGTAAAGCAGCACCAACCCAATGTACCCTGCCCACCGAGTACATACGAAGTAAAGCCAGGTATTTTCATCCAATTTCATTTACCTACATGTATGTAGCTTGGTCCTTGCCAATGTCTATGGTGTGGTTGGCACGCCAAACAGGCAAGACAGCACAAACCGATCTGGGGCCAGGCTAACCTAAATTAGGGTCTGTGTACAAAGTCATCTCCCCTCAGTTGTATACCATACATACTAAAATCCCACTGGGCAAAAACTGTTTGAATCAACGTTGTTTCCACAACATTTCAATCCAGTATGTGTTATTTCATAGTTTTGATGTCTTCACTATTATTCTACAATGTAGAAAATAGCAAAAATAAAGAAAAACCCTTGAATGAGTAGGTGTGTCCAAACTTTTGACTGGTACAGTATACCACACGGTATATACACTGAGTGGACAAACATTAGGAACACCTTCCTAATACGGAGTTGCACCTCCCCCTTTTGCCCTCAGAACAGCCTCAATTCTTCCGGGCATGGACTCTACAAGGTGTCAAAAGCATTTCACAGGGTTGCTGGCCCATGTTGACGCCAATGCTTCCCACAGTGTGAAGTTGGCTGGATGTCCTTTGGGTGGTGGACCATTCTCGATACCAGTGGAGGCTGCTGACGGGAGGACGGCTCATAATAATGTCTGGAACGGAGCAAATGGAATGGCATCAAACCATGTGTTTGATACCATTCCACTGATTCCACTCCAGCCATTACCACGAACCAGTCCTCCCCAATTAAGGTGCCACCAACCTCCTGTGCTTGACACACATGGGACAGTGTTGAGTGTGAAAAACCCAGCAGCGTTGTAGTTCTTGACATAAACCGGTGCGCCTGGCACCTACCACCATACCCCGTTCAAAGGCACTTCAATATTTTGTCTTGCCCATTTACCCTCTGAATGGCACACATACACAATCCATGACTCAAGGCTTAAAAATCATTCCTTAACATGTCTCCTCCCCTTCACCTACACTGATTAAAATGGATTTAACAAGTGACATCAGTAAGGGATCATAGCTTTCACCTGGATTCACCTGGTCGGTCTATGTCATGAAAAGAGCAAGTGTTGATCATGTTTTGTACTCTCAGTGTAATCTACAGTATATGGTATATAATCATATAATCTATATGGAATGTAACCTATACCATAAACAAACAACAATCTCAAAATGCCTCAAAATGCAAAATGTTTCCGTGTACAGGTATAAATATAGAGGTATACCGAGACATTTGTTGAATAGGACTGCGTGCTATATTCCCTATTCAGTGCACTACTTTTGACTAGAGCCTTATGGGAGCCCTATGGAAGCTGTATGGGAGCCCTATGGGAGCTGTATGGGAGCTGTATGGGAGCCCTATGGGAGCTGTATAGGAGCCTTATGGGAGCTGTATGGGAGCTGTATTGGAGCCCTATGGAAGCCCTGCTCAAAAGTAGTAAACTATATAGGGAATATGGTACCAATTGGGATGCATCCCAAGACTCCTCCATGGTGTACTTCATATTCATGGTGTACTTCATATTCATAGTGTACTGTATGACACACAGGGGTGTGTGGTTTCTGATTCATATGGATGTGATTGTAGAGACTACAGTGACTGTTTTGTGTCAGGTTGTTGCCTTGTTCAATTCCTCCTCATACCGAGAGAAAAGTGTTCCAGCCACATTAGTCGACACTACAATGAGATTTGTGTCGCAGGCGTCAGGCGATTCCATGAGAACATGAAGGATAACATATATGGCCTAGCAGAATAAGTGTAAATTTGGTTTATTTTCAAAGTTACAAAACAGGATTATCTGTTTTCTGTCTCTCTTTATGGACTGAATGAACGTCTTCACAACCAATCCACAACCATTATTAGACTATTCATATAGCTGTGGTCATCATCTCAGTCCGTCAGTCAGCTAGCCAGTCAGCCTGTTAGCAAACCATCCAGACAGTCAGCCATTCAGTCAGTCTGTTAGCCAGCCAGTCAGCCAGTCAGTCAGTTGAGTATTCCTTGGCTTTCTCCAAAGGGGGAAGGTCATTACAGCCCATCCAAAAGCTGGGTAACTTAGGTCCAACTGGCACAGTCGGCACATGGAGGTCCAACTGGCACAGTCGGCACATGGAGGTCCATGCTTGTTTTATTAAGGAGAGTGAGAGAAAGGGTGGAAGCAGTCAACTCTCCCCTTCTTCCCTCTTACACAGTTCTGAGTCGCTCAGTTAATAGGAGCAATGGCTCTAGCACAGGTCGCGGGTTCGATTGCAGCTAGGATCCCAAATACTAAAAATGTCTGTACTCACTGTACTATAAGTCACTTTGGATAATCGTCAAGCGTCTAGCATTTATTAAGAGCAGGAAGCCAACCCTGCCCTCCCTCCATCTAGATAGCCTTGATTCCAGGCTTGATGAAGTAGAGTTGGGGAGTCCGATAATGTCCCAGCTAGATCAAAACGTTCTAAGGACCGTAGTGATTGTTAAGGCATGGTGATTGCCCTATGGTTATTTTTGCATACAATATTCTCAGAACATTCCAAGGAACCAAATGTGAAAGCTGTGGTGAAACCACCATCTAGACAACGCCGTTGTTGTTCTTCAAGACAGGGAGCTCTGGTTCGGGGCAGAAGCAACCGTTGGTTTTCCAGCTGGTGTCTGCGTTCCGGGCCTCGCGTCTCTTCCTCCTGCTCTGCCACCTCCTCGCCACGGGCTCCAGGAAGAGAGACAAAGAGGACAGCAGGTAACACCCCCCTGCCAGGTAGAAGGAGCAGTCGTAGGTCTGGGTGTAGTCATACAGGAAACCTAGAGGATGGAAGACAAAGGGAAGCCAAAAAGGGGAGACAGTCAAGTCATTCAATGCTAAGAGAGAGAAACGGACATCTCCCCCTGAAACGGACATCTCCCCCTGAAACGGACATCTCTCCCTGAATCGGACATCTCCCACCCTGAAACGGACATCTCCCCCTGAATCGGACATCTCCCACCCTGAAACGGACATCTCCCCCTGAATCGGACATCTCCCCCTGAATCGGACATCTCCCCCTGAATCGGACATCTCCCACCCTGAAACGGACATCTCCCCCTGAAACGGACATCTCCCCCTGAAACGGACATCTCCCCCTGAAACGGACATCTCCCCCTGAAAACACAAATGACAGAAGACACCACCACAAAATGAAACCATTAATAACGTCATTCAAACTGAAAGAAACGGACATCCCCGACACCACACATTATGACAGGAGACACCACTGCAATGGGAGGAGACCGTTAGCAATGCCATTCAGGCTAATAAAGTCACTTGTTGACTTAATGAGAGAAGCAATGGATACACACTGTAGATATAGAATTACTGGCAATTTTAGATTCTATTTTTATTTTTTATGAAGACACACACACACACAGAAACCGAATCTGACATCCCCCTGGACACCACACGTTATAGTGACAAATGACACCACAGCAAAGGGAGACCGTTAGTAACGTCAATGGACTTCTCACTCACAATGTCAGAGTTAACTGTACTGAAAACTAACAATAACATCTGGTGTACATACTTACAGACAGAACATCATACAACTACGAGAATTGTCTGGCCTAGAACTGAAAAACAATCTGCACAAGGCTACTCTCTGGGTGGTATGCTAACACACAGCCTCTATAGCTAGCTGGTTGTGCAGGTGGGAGACAGGGTGGTATGCTAACACACAGCCTCTATAGCTAGCTGGTTGTGCAGGTGGGAGTCAGGGTGGTATGCTAACACAGCCTGTATAGCTAGCTGGGAGTCAGGGTGGAATGCTAACACACAGCCTCTATAGCTAGCTGGTTGTGCAGGTGGGAGTCAGGGTGGTATGCTAACACACAGCCTCTATAGCTAGCTGGTTGTGCAGGTGGGAGACAGGGTGGTATGCTAACACACAGCCTCTATAGCTAGCTGGTTGTGCAGGTGGGAGTCAGGGTGGTATGCTAACACAGCCTGTATAGCTAGCTGGGAGTCAGGGTGGAATGCTAACACACAGCCTCTATAGCTAGCTGGTTGTGCAGGTGGGAGTCAGGGTGGTATGCTAACACACAGCCTCTATAGCTAGCTGGTTGTGCAGGTGGGAGTCAGGGTGGAATGCTAACACACAGCCTCTATAGCTAGCTGGGAGTCAGGGTGGAATGCTAACACACAGCCTGTATAGCTAGCTGGTTGTTGAGGGGTCTGGGTGGAACGCTAACACACAGCCTGTATAGCTAGCTGGTTGTGGGGGTCTGGGTGGAACGCTAACACACAGCCTGTATAGCTAGCTGGTTGTGGGGGTCTGGGTGGAACGCTAACACACAGCCTGTATAGCTAGCTGGTTGTGGGGGTCTGGGTGGAATGATAACACACAGCCTGTATAGTTAGCTGGTTGTGGGGGTCTGGGTGGTATACTAACCCACAGCCTGTATAGTTAGCTGGTTGTGGGGGTCTGGGTGGTATACTAACCCACAGCCTGTATAGTTAGCTGGTTGTGGGTGGTCTGGGTGGAATACTAACCCACAGCCTGTATAGTTAGCTGGTTGTGGGTGGTCTGGGTGGAATACTAACCCACAGCCTGTATAGTTAGCTGGTTGTGGGGGGTCTGGGTGGAATACTAACCCACAGCCTGTATAGTTAGCTGGTTGTGGGGGTTGGTGTCATGGTGGACAGCGATGAGTTAAGTTCATCCTGCAGGACTAGCAGCATGGACGGTAAACATAGCAGCACGCTATTTCCTGACCCCAAACCCCGTAAAGGGTCACCAATAGTCACGTTTTGACCCTGGAATGTAGATCCCCTCTCAGCTCTCAGGACGGCCTGACCAATAGGAAGACCCCCCTCTCTCTGTGTCAATAAGTTCAAGGGTACCTCTTCTACAGGTTTTGAAGTCAAAAGTCACTCGTAAGAGGAATGTAGCATTATTTTTTCTTGGAAATAGGCTTACATCAGTGTTCGTAGACACTTCCAAGATGGGAAAGTATTTACAAGATGTTTCAGTTTGTCATTTATATCTAGTAGACACCTGGAGAGTGTCATTTGGACTGGTTTATATTTATTTACACTAGGTGATAAAATACCAGTTTATCCAATGTAGATCCCCCTCTCAGCTCTCAAGACTCTACTACCCCTCTCTAATCCCCCTCTCTACAGTAGGTCATTGAGTTCAAGGGGGTTTAAGTTTTGACGGAAGGGGAATGCAGCTTTTCTTCCTGGAAATAGGCTTACATCGGTTCATAGACCACAGTTCCCAAGATGTGGAGGTGTTTACAAGATGTGGAGGTGTTTACAACATGTGGAGGTGTTTACAACATGTGGAGGTGTTTACAACATGTGGAGGTGTTTACAACATGTGGAGGTGTTTACAACATGTGGAGGTGTTTACAACATGTGGAGGTGTTTACAACATGTGGAGGTGTTTACCACATGTGGAGGTGTTTACAACATGTGGAGGTGTTTACCATATACAGTATATCTATTATAGTAGATGCATTGTAAAAAAACATGTTTTTTTACATAGCTAGGTCTGTATTTAGATCAAATGTAGATTTGTTTATGCTAGTTTATACTACACTGAAGAAAAATATAAACGCAACATGTAACAATTTCTAAGATTTTACTGAGTTACAGTTCATATAAGGAAATCAGAAATGAGGAAATAAATAAATTAGGCCCTAATCTATGGATTTCACGACTGGGAATACAGACATGTATCATAGACACCTTAAAAAAAAAAAGTAGGGGCGTGGATCAGAAAACCAGTCAGTATCTGGTGTGACTACCATTTGCCTCATGCAGCGCAACACATCTCCATAGAGTTGATCAGGCTGTTGATTGTGGCCTTTGGAATGTTGTCCCACACCTCTTCAATGGCTGTGCAAAGTTAATGGATGTTGGTTGGAACACGCTGTCGTACACGTCGACCCAGAGCATCCCAAACATGCTCAATGGGTTACATGTCTGGTGAGTATGCAGGCCATGTAAGAACTAGGACATTTCCAGCTTCCAGGAACTGTGTACAGGTCCTTGGGGCTATGTAATATCATGTTGAAACATGAGGTGATGGCGGTGGATGAATGGCACGACAACGGGCCTCAGGATCTCATCACAGTATCTCTGTGCATTCAAATTGCCATCGATAAAATGTAATTGTGTTTGTTGTTCGTAGCTTATGCCTGCCCATACAATAACCCCACCGCCACCATGGGGCACTCTGTTCACAACGTTAACATTAGCAAACCGTTCTCCCACACGACACCATACATGCTGTCTGCCATCTGCCCGGTACAGTTGAAACCCAGGTTCATCCATGAAGAGCACACTTCTCCAGCGTTACCTGTGGACATCTAAGGTCCAGCATTTGCCCACTGAAGTCGGTTACGATGCCGAACTGCAGTCAAGTCAAGACCCTGGTGAGAACGAGGGAGCACGCAGATGAGCTTCCCTCGGTTTCTGACAGTTTGTGGAGAAATTATTCAGCTGTGCAAGGTCCTGGGCTGGAGTGGTTAAACATGGTCTGTGGTTGTGATGCCGGTTGGAAACCCTTCAAAATGTTCTAAAACAACGTTGGAGGCGGCTTATGGTAGAGATATTAACATTCAATTATCTGGCAACAACTTTGGTGGACATTCCTGCAGTCAGCATGCCAATTGCACGCTCCTTCAAAACTTGAGACATCTGTGGCATTGTGTTGTGCGAGAAAACTGCACATTTAAGAGCGGCCTTTTATTTTTTAACTTTTGAAATACTAGTTTATCAATGGGAGAGAAAAGAGGGAAGTCCTCTGAGAATACCTTGGCTGGTGTTGGCATTGAGAAACCCATAATCACCTACAGTAACCTGGGCCATTCATCAACATCTCAGAGTAGGAGTTCTGATCTAGGATCAGTTTAGTTTTTTTTATCAGAATGAATAAGATTACATGGACAAGGGGGGACCTGATCCTAGACCAGCACTCCTACCCAGGGACACAGACTTTTGGACATCAACATGACCTTATATAACAGTCAAAGCACAAACTTGTTCTGTTGATTGAATAATTTTTTACACCTGTTTGTTTGATTTAATAATTTTTTACACCTGTTCTGTTGATTGAGTAATTTTTTACACCTGTTCTGTTGATTTAATCTTTTTTTACACCTGTTCTGTTGATTGAATATTTTTTTTTACACCTGTTCTGTTGATTGAATTTTTTTTACACCCCCCCCAATTTTTTTTACATTTAAAAAGTCTGGACTGGAACCAAATTATGAATGAACAGAACAGTTTTTCTAAGGCTATGCTGGCCTAGAGGGTTGGATGCTTCTACACCTGCATTGCTAGCTGTTTGGGGTTTTAGGCTGGGTTTCTGTACAGCACATTGTGACATCCGCTGATGTAAGAAGGGCTTTATAAATACATTTGATTGATTGATAAAACATGAGCATGCATTTATTCCAATCAACCTCCAAAGAGCTAAACTATAGGTTATTTTTCACCTGGCTGTTTCTGTCCTCGAAACAAGAACACACACGCATGCACATACTTACACACACACACAATCATCTGTGTGTGTGTGTGTGTGCGTGCGTGTGTGAATATATGCGTTTGAGTATGTGCGTGTGTGCGTGTGTGTAAGATTCCCTCACCTGCGAGAGGAGGTCCTGTCAGACAGCCGAGGCCTACGAAGAACATAGAGAATCCCATGGAGTTGTTGAGTTTCTCTTGTCCTACCAGGTCCACCTGAGAAGGAAATGAACCCAGAAACATTAGTCCTGACTAACTAGTCAGTGTTACTAAACTAACTATGTAGGAACACAACATAGAACATGTACATCAAAACAGGCACACAAATTTGCATTATGAATCGAACATATATATATTTTTTTACTTGTATCTACACCACTTGACTTTTTCCACATTTTGTTGTGTTACTGCCTGAATTTAGACCCCCTGCGATATGCAACTTTTCAGGGAAGTCAGGAACCAATATACTCAGTCAGTTAGGAAAGCTAAGGTTAGCTTTTTCAAACAGAAATTTGCATCCTGTAGCACTAACTCCAAAAAGTTCTGGGACACTGTAACGTCCGTGGAGAATAGGAACACCTCCTCCCAGCTGCCCACTGCACTGAGGTTAGGTAGCACCCCCCAAAAAATACAAAATAAACCTACAACAGGGTAGCTCTCCAGGAACAGGGTAGGAGTAAAAACCTACAACAGGGTTGGAGTAAAAACATACAACAGGGTAGCTCTCCAGGAACAGGGTTGGAGTAAAAACCTACAACAGGGTAGCTCTCCAGGAACAGGGTTGGAGTAAAATCCTACAACAGGGTAGCTCTCCAGGAACAGGGTTGGAGTAAAAACCTACAATAGGGTAGCTCTCCAGGAACAGGGTTGGAGTTAAAACCTACAATAGGGTAGCTCTCCAGGAACAGAGTTGGAGTAAAAACCTACAATAGGGTAGCTCTCCAGGAACAGAGTTGGAGTAAAAACCTACAACAGGGTAGCTCTCCAGGAACAGGGTTGGAGAGCCCTGGTATGTGGTGTACTGTCACAGCGATAAGAAGAATGGGTCCATGCATTTATATTTGAGTAATTTAGCATTTATCCAGTGCGACTTACAGTAGTGAGTGCATACATTTTGAGACTGAACCACAAGGGACCATGCCACTGCTTGAGGTGAGTACCCATGGTAGCTAACCTCCTCCCACTACATCACTTAGTTAACACACACACACCTCGGACGCTTTTATCGCAAACAACTTACAGTCCTCTAGTCTCAATATTTCCCATCATATGTTACCTACAATCATCTATTAAATCACACAATATGACTAGAGGAATTAAAGACTAGAGGCATCAAAGACTAGAGGCATCAAAGACTAGAGACATTAAAGACTAGAGACATTAAAGACTAGAGACATTAAAGACTAGAGACATTAAAGACTAGAGACATTAAAGACTAGAGACATTAAAAACTAGAGACATTAAAGACTAGAGACATTAAAAACTAGAGACATTAAAAACTAGAGACATTAAAAACTAGAGGCATTAAAGACTAGAGACGGTCACGGTCGTCGTAAAGATGAGACCAAGGCGCAGCGTGAGTAGAGTTCCACATGATTTTAATCAAACTGAAACTCAGAAAAACAAACAAGCACAAACTAAACGTGAAGCTATACGAATAGTGCAGACAGGCAACTAAACATGGAACAAGATCCCACAAACACCAAAAAGAAAATGGCTACCTAAATATGATCCCCAATCAGAGACAACGATAAACAGCTGTCTCTGATTGGGAACCATATCAGGCCAACATAGAATTACAAAACCCCCTAGACCTACAAAAACCATAGACAATACAAAAACCCTAGACAATACAAAACTAGCGTACCCACCCTAGTCACACCCTGACCTAACCAAAATATAAAGAAAACAGAGATATCTCAGGTCAGGGCGTGACAGAGACATTAACAACTAGAGGAATTAAAGACTAGAGACATTAAAGACTAGAGACATTAAAGACTAAAGACATTAAGACTAGAGACATTAAAGACTAGAGACATTAAAGACTAGAGGCAGTAAAGACTAGAGGCAGTAAAGACTAGAGACAGTAAAGTGTCATGACTTCTATTCTGAAGTGGTTTGAAGGACGTAGTTAAGAGGTACAAGAGCATGTTGGCTGACTTGTGTGTTTCATACACTTGCTTTTTTGCTTTGTCTGAGTGTGTTTGACTGGGAGTGAGGTGAGGTAACAGACCCCATCTACAGATGTCCTAGACTGGTATCAGTCCACACACACATTCTCCCTCTCATATCACTCCACATGTCCAAGGCCACACACACACACACACAAACTCCGCTCAATGGCTGGATTGTGTGAAACGGCATAGATCAGCAAAACAGTGATCAGATCCTTCAAAGACCCTGTTCCGATTGGTTGGTCAGCTATTTTAAAAAGTCTCTCTATCAATAGATATCACTAGTGCTGCATTCTAATCAAAAAACTTTATTACCATGGAACAAATTTTACTTGCAATTTCTCTCAAGAAATCTCTCTCTTATCTCCCTAAATGGTTATTTTAGGTATCTTCATTGATTGGTGAGTGGTATCTAAGTCACCTTGAAAGAAAATAAGAATTTGCACGCTTTTGCCAGTATCAAAAGCGTGCGGCAGGGTAGCCTAGTGGTTGGACTAGTAACCGGAAGGTTGCAAGTTCAAACCCCCAAGCTGACAAGGTACAAATCTGTCGTTCTGCCCCTGAACAGGCAGTTAACCCACTGTTCCTAGGCCGTCATTGAAAATAAGAATTTGTTCTTAACTGACTTGCCTGGTTAAATAAAGGTAATAAATTAAGTATGGCCTTGTCTCTCGGCTGCTGATATGTAAACTCACACGTAGTCTGCAAGTCTTCTTTTCTTAAAATAAATAAATCATCGAATTACTCAACTAGAAATAGAAAATCAATACCCTTTTTTTTCTCCTTCCAATTATTGAATTGGAATTTCAGTTAACTTCCTGAATTGACTGACTGAAATTCTTCAACCAGATCCCAACCTAGGACCCGTGGTAGCCATGTAACCGCAGCAGAAGATGGCTTAATAGACAAAACACTGGTATATGTTCAGGCTTGTGCCTTGTGTGGTGTGTGATTCTTACCAGGACAGGCAGTAGCAGTGCCATGTAGCCGCCGCAGAAGATTGCTTAATAGACAAAACACTGGTATATGTTCAGGCTTGTGCCTTGTGTGGTGTGTGATTCTTACCAGGACAGGCAGTAGCAGTGCCATGTAGCCGCCGCAGAAGATTGCTTAATAGACAAAACACTGGTATATGTTCAGGCTTGTGCCTTGTGTGGTGTGTGATTCTTACCAGGACAGGCAGTAGCAGTGCCATGTAGCCGCCGCAGAAGATGGCTTAATAGACAAATCAAATCAAATCAAATCAAATCAAATTTTATTTGTCACATACACATGGTTAGCAGATGTTAATGCGAGTGTAGCGAAATGCTTGTGCTTCTAGTTCCGACAATGCAGTAATAAAAAGCAAGTAATCTAACTAACAATTCCAAAAAAAAAACTACTGTCTTATACACAGTGTAAGGGGATAAAGAATATGTACATAAGGATATATGAATGAGTGATGGTACAGAGCAGCATAGGCAAGATACAGTAGATGATATCGAGTACAGTATATACATATGAGATAAGTATGTAAACCAAGTGGCATAGTTAAAGTGGCTAGTGATACATGTATTACATAAGGATGCAGTCGATGATATAGAGTACAGTATCAACGTATGCATATGAGATGAACAATGTAGGGTAAGTAACATTATATAAGGTAGCATTGTTTAAAGTGGCTAGTGATATATTTACATCATTTCCCATCAATTCCCATGATTAAAGTGGCTGGAGTAGAGTCAGTGTCATTGACAGTGTGTTGGCAGTAGCCACTCAATGTTAGTGGTGGCTGTTTAACAGTCTGATGGCCTTGAGATAGAAGCTGTTTTTCAGTCTCTCGGTCCCAGCTTTGATGCACCTGTACTGACCTCGCCTTCTGGATGACAGCGGGGTGAACAGGCAGTGGCTCGGGTGGTTGATGTCCTTGATGATCTTTATGGCCTTCCTGTAGCATCGGGTGGTGTAGGTGTCCTGGAGGGCAGGTAGTTTGCCCCCGGTGATGCGTTGTGCAGACCTCACTACCCTCTGGAGAGCCTTACGGTTGAGGGCGGTGCAGTTGCCATACCAGGCGGTGATACAGCCCGCCAGGATGCTCTCGATTGTGCATCTGTAGAAGTTTGTGAGTGCTTTTGGTGACAAGCCGAATTTCTTCAGCCTCCTGAGGTTGAAGAGGCGCTGCTGCGCCTTCCTCACGATGCTGTCTGTGTGAGTGGACCAATTCAGTTTGTCTGTGATGTGTATGCCGAGGAACTTAAAACTTGCTACCCTCTCCACTACTGTTCCATCGATGTGGATAGGGGGTGTTCCCTCTGCTGTTTCCTGAAGTCCACAATCATCTCCTTAGTTTTGTTGACGTTGAGTGTGAGGTTGTTTTCCTGACACCACACTCCGAGGGCCCTCACCTCCTCCCTGTAGGCCGTCTCGTCGTTGTTGGTAATCAAGCCTACCACTGTTGTATCGTCCGCAAACTTGATGATTGAGTTGGAGGCGTGCATGGCCACGCAGTCGTGGGTGAACAGGGAGTACAGGAGAGGGCTCAGAACGCACCCTTGTGGGGCCCCAGTGTTGAGGATCAGCGGGGAGGAGATGTTGTTGCCTACCCTCACCACCTGGGGCGGCCCGTCAGGAAGTCCAGTACCCAGTTGCACAGGGCGGGGTCGAGACCCAGGGTCTCGAGCTTGATGACGAGCTTGGAGGGTACTATGGTGTTGAATGCCGAGCTGTAGTCGATGAACAGCATTCTCACATAGGTATTCCTCTTGTCCAGATGGGTTAGGGCAGTGTGCAGTGTGGTTGAGATTGCATCGTCTGTGGACCTATTTGGGCGGTAAGCAAATTGGAGTGGGTCAAGGGTGTCAGGTAGGGTGGAGGTGATATGGTCCTTGACTAGTCTCTCAAAGCACTTCATGATGACGGATGTGAGTGCTACGGGGCGGTAGTCGTTTAGCTCAGTTACCTTAGCTTTCTTGGGAACAGGAACAATGGTGGCCCTCTTGAAGCATGTGGGAACAGCAGACTGGTATAGGGATTGATTGAATATGTCCGTAAACACACCGGCCAGCTGGTCTGCGCATGCTCTGAGGGCGCGGCTGGGGATGCCGTCTGGGCCTGCAGCCTTGCGAGGGTTAACACGTTTAAATGTCTTACTCACTTCGGCTGCAGTGAAGGAGAGACCGCATGTTTCCGTTGCAGGCCGTGTCAGTGGCACTGTATTGTCCTCAAAGCGGGCAAAAAAGTTATTTAGTCTGCCTGGGAGCAAGACATCCTGGTCCGTGACTGGGCTGGGTTTCTTCCTGTAGTCCGTGATTGACTGTAGACCCTGCCACATACCTCTTGTGTCTGAGCCGTTGAATTGAGATTCTACTTTGTCTCTGTACTGGTGCTTAGCTTGTTTGATAGCCTTGCGGAGGGAATAGCTGCACTGTTTGTATTCAGTCATGTTACCAGACACCTTGCCCTGATTAAAAGCAGTGGTTCGTGCCTTCAGTTTCACACGAATGCTGCCATCAATCCAAGGTTTCTGGTTAGGGAATGTTTTAATCGTTGCTATGGGAACGACATCTTCAACGCACGTTCTAATGAACTCGCACACCGTATCAGCGTATTCGTCAATGTTGTTGTCTGACGCAATACGAAACATCTCCCAGTCCACGTGATGGAAGCAGTCTTGGAGTGTGGAGTCAGCTTGGTCAGACCAGCGTTGGACAGACCTCAGCGTGGGAGCTTCTTGTTTTAGTTTCTGTCTGTAGGCAGGGATCAACAAAATGGAGTCATGGTCAGCTTTTCCGAAAGGGGGGCGGGGCAGGGCCTTATATGCGTCGCGGAAGTTAGAGTAACAATGATCCAGGGTCTCTCCACCCCTGGTTGCGCAATCGATATGCTGATAAAATTTAGGGAGTCTTGTTTTCAGATTAGCCTTGTTAAAATCCCCAGCTACAATGAATGCAGCCTCCGGATAAATCGTTTCCAGTTTGCAGAGAGTTAAATAAAGTTCGTTCAGAGCCATCGATGTGTCTGCTTGGGGGGGGGATATATACGGCTGTGATTATAATCGAAGAGAATTCTCTTGGTAGATAATGCGGTCTACATTTGATTGTGAGGAATTCTAAATCAGGTGAACAGAAGGATTTGAGTTCCTGTATGTTTCTTTCATCACACCATGTCACGTTGGCCATAAGGCATACGCCCAAAACACTGGTATATGTTCAGGCTTGTGCCTTGTGTGGTGTGTGATTCTTACCAGGACAGGCAGTAGCAGTGCCATGTAGCCGCCGCAGAAGATGGCAAAGAAGACAGCGTAAACCATGAGCAGGATGTAGGTGTTAGCCAGCGGGGCAAACAGGTTGACCACTCCACACAGGATCAGGTAGGCCTTGTGGTAGTGGTACTTATGGAACAGGTTCTTATCCGCTAGCCAACCAGAGCCTAGCTGGGCTATAGTCTCTGTGATACCTGGAGGGAGAAGGAGAAGGAAAAGGAGAAGGAGAGGATAGGTAAAAGGAGGGGGAGAAGAAGAGGGAGAAGGAGAGGGAGAGGGAAAAGAGGAGGTAGAGAGAGAAAGAAAGGGGGAGAGAGAAGGAGAGTGGGAGAGGGGGAAGGAGAGGTGGGAGAAGGAGGGAGAAGGAGAAGGAGAGGGAGAAGAGAGAGAAGGAGAAGGAGAGGTGGGAGAGGCAGACATAACAAGTCGCTTTAGCAAAATGCAGAGTTGGGGAAGCTACTCAGAAAATAGAGTTTACCAAGCTACCAAATACTTCTCACTTGAAGAAGTTATGCTACACCAAAGCTATCTTTAAGAAGAATATAGTTTACTGAGCTAAAGCTACTTTGAAAAAAGTAAAAATAATTTTGCACGCCCAATTTTTCAGTTTTTGATTTGTTAAAAAAGTTTGAAATATCCAATAAATGTCGTTCCACTTCATGATTGTGTCCCACTTGTTGTTGATTCTTCACAAAAAAATACAGTTTTATATCTTTATGTTTGAAGCCTGAAATGTGGCAAAAGGTCGCAAAGTTCAAGGGGGCCGAATACTTTCGCAAGGCACTGTAGCTACACCGCTACATGGTAAAACAGTAGTGTGTAGTTCCAGTAGTTAGCTACACCACTACATGGTAAAACAGTAGTGTGTAGTTCCAGTAGTTAGCTACACCGCTACATGGTAAAACAGTAGTGTGTAGTTCCAGTAGTTAGCTACACCACTACATGGTAAAACAGTAGTGTGTAGTTCCAGTAGTTAGCTACACCGCTACATGGTAAAACAGTAGTGTGTAGTTCCAGTAGTTAGCCACATCGCTACATGGTAAAACAGTAGTGTGTAGTTCCTGTAGTTAGCTACACTGCTACATGGTAAAACAGTAGTGTGTAGTTCCAGTAGTTAGCTACACCGCTACATGGTAAAACAGTAGTGTGTAGTTCCAGTAGTTAGCCACATCGCTACATGGTAAAACAGTAGTGTGTAGTTCCTGTAGTTAGCTACACCGCTACATGGTAAAACAGTAGTGTGTAGTTCCAGTAGTTAGCTACACCGCTACATGGTAAAAAAAGATGAACTAATTCAAATGTAGTCATGAATATAACTACTGTTCTCTGAAGGAGGGAACGAGGTATAACATACTATGCAGCCCTACCAAGCAAAAACGCAGTAACTGCTCATAGAGTGGAACTGAGAAAAACTTTATACCGATACTTTTAACCTGAACCCCATTTTCTCCAAAACAAAATACAATGGAGGCAGGATACTTGTCGACATGATTAAGCATGTATTTAATGTAGTAAAAATGACATTAACTCATTTTTGATCAAATTAGCAGTTACTGCCTTTTTGCTTGGTAGGGCAGTATGTGGGAACTCAACGACCAATCCTAATCACCTGAAGCATAATGAAATCACACCCAATGGGCCAATGGATGCCAAGCCCGTCCTCAGAAGCCCCGCCTTCCTGGCTATAATACCAGGGCTCGCATCCATTTCCTCATTTCAGTATCACTCTTCAGTGAGCTCAAACCCCCTTACGGCACAAGGCCATAATAGGGAACAGTAGTCGGTCATTCTGTAAAACATATTATGGGGACATACAATAACACCTAAGGCAGGAAACTGTGGTAACCCTGATAACATGCACTCTGTGCTGCCGCCCATCAAGGCAGTCCAATTCTCAAACCCACAGGAAACTGTGGTAACCTGGACAAAACGCTGCCTAACGTAAACCATGGTGGCCCAAGTCCATAGACCACACGGTTCCAAGAACAATACTTACCTTGTGAGCTTGAAAAGTCATAACTCGTACAAGGAACCACAAGTCCAAAACCACAGGGCACCTACTGTGACTTGATAATGCACATTAGCACAGCGCATCATCGATGAACCACGGCAGCCCAAGGCTCAAACTCACAGGGAAACTGTGGTAACCCAGATAAATACACAACCTGCTCTTGTACTGAGATGCAGTGCCTTAGACAGCTGTGCCACTCGAGAGCCTCCAAAATCCAACAAGAAAAGTTAGAAAGTGCCCTAACACGAGCTGGATTAGCGAAACAGACAGCTGGTCACAACGCGGATATCCTTGTTCCTATCCACATACGTGTGTAAAGTCTACACGGGACACAGGCCATGCAACCTCGATTGTTCACTGGAAGGAAACAGAGGAGGTGAGAAAGGGAACAGCTGGAAAGCCCTAAAAGCTGTAAGACATAGGCTTAACCTTGGACACTCACACAGAGCGTCCAGGATCAACGCCAGGTCCCAGGTCAGTGCCATAGGTATAGACCCTGGTCCGAGCCGATGCACACATTTCACAAACCGCGCCACAAGAGGATTGAGACCCTGGGGTAGAGCCGTCCATACCTACATGACACGGCAAAATGGCTACCATAAAAAGAAGGGCCGTGCTCAAAAAAACTCTTGTAAGAACATCAAAATGTCCACAAAAGAGTTCTGAAAAGGAGGAACTCCCTCAAGCTGACACCAACCCTTAATATGCCATTTATACAACCCTCTGGTAGAGGGCGCACGCATCGACTGTATAGGCGTAAACCCCTAGCCTTCAAATTCAACCTTTCAGGGGTCAAACCCACAGATCCCATATCTGCAGTCATTGGTGCCAAAGCCTCCCGTGCGCCTGTGATCACGTCCACCGGAGGAATGCATAGAGCCTGAGGCCTGAGGCTGAGGCCACTGAGGCCACTGATATGCTGACGCATCCGTTCCCAATGGAGCGCCAAGAATCCTTACTGAGAAGAACGCACGATAATTCACAATGCGTCGGCCCTGCCGCACCGTTCCCGTATCTGGGCCACCACCGAGGAGTGTCAGTTTCCACTCCGTTAAGGTAGGACCCCCCCCCCTCCTGGAAAGTAGATCCGCACCCATGTTGAGAGATCTGGGTAAATACGTCACCCTGAGCGACAGGGAATGCACAATGTTCCATACAAGCAAATAACGTGCCAGGTTTAGCAGAGAGAGAGGCCGTGTCCCTCCCTGCCTGTTGATGTACGCCACCACCGTCCTGTTGTCTATCAGACCCAATAACCTCAGGCACAAGTAAAAAAGGCACAGAATGCCCCAGCTAAAACCGTGCCAGACAGAGCCGCAATGTGACACTCTGTTGGGAAAAAAAATGCATGATTCAGAACTGAGTCCAGAACGAGACCCAAAAAACTGAATTCGCCGAGCTGTAGTCAAACAACTTTTGTTGTCATTCACTATGAACCCCAGTGAATGAATAAAGGGAATCTGCACTGCAGCATGGATCTCAATCAGTTCCCTCGACTCCACTACAACCAGCCAATCATCCAGCTAGGCCAACACTCTGATCCCCTGGCACCGCATCGGTGCCAAAGCCACCCATGGAGATGGGGAGGATGTATAGCACATGAATATACGCATCCTTCAGATATATGTGAACCAATCGCTGGGATGTACCGACTGCAATAGCCGGCAAAGTGTGAGCCTTTAAAACTTGCAACCTTGAGGTGCTTGTCCAGGATGGGACGCAACGTTCCATTGCTCTTGGGAACTAAGAAGTACCGGCTATACCAACCGCTCTGTACTTCTGACACAGAGACCACCCGAATAGCCTGCTTTTAAAAGGTGAGAGGAAATCTCCTCTCTCAAGACAGGTGCTAGGACGTCGGGGACAAATGACACAGATGCCACAAAAAGGAGGAGGATGTACAGCGAACTGCAGACTATAAAATGATCTCTGAATGTGCTACAGCAACGAAACCACTCTCTCCTGCTGCGTTACGTTAGGTTATATGGACTCCAGGCATACGCATTGTTAGTGGCTTGAGTTGATGGACAGTCGGAAGAGCGAATGAAATGGTAGGAGGGACATCCCGGCTTCAAGTGGTGTCAGAGTTCACATCCTGCTTCACACAGGAATAAGATAAATACTCCTGTATCCGTGAGAAATCAGAGCTATCGCTCATTGCAAGCCATTTCCATCTACGGTGTCCACAGATTGATTTAGAAGTGAAAATGTTGGTCGGAACCGGTACCAGAACCACACAGTTCCCCTAAACAGAGGACTTACATAACGCGAATGTCTAGCAACTCAAATATTGCGTGTTCAAATCTCATCACGGACAACTTTAGCATTTTAGCTACTTTGAAACTACTTAGCATGTTAGCTAACCCTTCCCATAAAGGCGTCCACATTATTCCCAGGCGAAACAGTTCTTCAATTCTTCAAAAGTGTTTTTACTCATTTAACGAGAGACATAATTTTCATGTAAATTTTTTCACTTGAGAAATACTGCACCAAACATCTTAGTTAGATGTAAAATTGCGCGACTAAGATTTCCTCAGTAAAAACATCCAAATTAATTACAGGTATTTTGAGTTATCTTCGATTAAGTCAGACTATTTTGAGGAAATGTATACTGGCTACGGCATCTCAAAACGGACAAACAGTACTATTGACACTTTGTTTTCTTGTTTTTCAACCAAAGGTCTTTTAAGGGGGCCACCCGTTTGTTTTGTCTCGCTGAGTTAAAATCAAATTTTACTTATCACATGCGCCGGATACACCTGGTGTAGACTTTACAGTGAAATGCTTGCTTACGAACCTTTCCCAACAATCTAGAGTTTAAAAATAATACTAAAGAATTCAATAAAATACACAAGAATAGAGCAAAATACAGGGAGTACCAGTACCAGATCAATGTGGAGCTATATACAGGGAGTACAAGTACCAGATCAATGTGGAGCTATATACAGGGAGTACAAGTACCAGATCAATGTGGAGCTGTGTACAGAGAGTACCAGTACCAGCTCAATGTGGAGCTATATACAGGGAGTACAAGTACCAGATCAATGTGGAGCTATATACAGGGAGTACCAGTACCAGATCAATGTGGAGCTATATACAGGGAGTACCAGTACCAGATCAATGTGGAGCTGTGTACAGAGAGTACCAGTACCAGATCAATGTGGAGCTATATACAGGGAGTACCAGTACCAGATCAATGTGGAGCTATATACAGGGAGTACCAGTACCAGATCAATGTGGAGCTGTGTACAGAGAGTACCAGTACCAGATCAATGTGGAGCTATATACAGGGAGTACCAGTACCAGATCAATGTGGAGCTATATACAGGGAGTTCCAGTACCAGATCAATGTGGAGCTATATACAGGGAGTACCAGTACCAGATCAATGTGGAGCTGTGTACAGAGAGTACCAGATCAATGTGGAGCTATATACAGGGAGTACCAGTACCAGATCAATGTGGAGTTATATACAGGGAGTACCAGTACCAGATCAATGTGGAGCTATATACAGGGAGTACCAGTACCAGATCAATGTGGAGCTATATACAGGGAGTACCAGTACCAGATCAATGTGGAGCTATATACAGGGAGTAACAGATCAATGTGGAGCCAGTACCAGATCAATGTGGAGCTATATACAGGGAGTAACAGATCAATGTGGAGCTATATACGGGGAGTACCAGATCAATGTGGAGCTATATACAGGGAGTACCAGTACCAGATCAATGTGGAGCTATATACAGGGAGTACCAGATCAATGTGGAGCTATATACAGGGAGTACCAGTACCAGATCAATGTGGAGCTGTGTACAGAGAGTACCAGTACCAGATCAATGTGGAGCTATATACAGGAGTACCAGTACCAGATCAATGTGGAGCTATATACAGGGAGTACCAGTACCAGATCAATGTGGAGCTGTGTACAGAGTACCAGTACCAGATCAATGTGGAGCTATATACAGGGAGTACCAGTACCAGATCAATGTGGAGCTATATACAGGGAGTACCAGTACCAGATCAATGTGGAGCTGTGTACAGAGAGTACCAGATCAATGTGGAGCTATATACAGGGAGTACCAGTACCAGATCAATGTGGAGCTATATACAGGGAGTACCAGTACCAGATCAATGTGGAGCTATATACAGGGAGTACCAGTACCAGATCAATGTGGAGCTATATACAGGGAGTACCAGTACCAGATATATGTGGAGCTATATACAGGGAGTAACAGATCAATGTGGAGCTATATACAGGGAGTACCAGATCAATGTGGAGCTATATACAGGGAGTACCAGATCAATGTGGAG
This sequence comes from Oncorhynchus tshawytscha, assembly GCF_018296145.1. Lineage (NCBI taxonomy): Eukaryota > Metazoa > Chordata > Actinopteri > Salmoniformes > Salmonidae > Oncorhynchus > Oncorhynchus tshawytscha. Next base: position 81,167,731 of record NC_056444.1, on the reverse strand, counting down.
CTATATACAGGGAGTACCAGATCAATGTGGAGTTATATACAGGGAGTACCAGTACCAGATCAATGTGGAGCTATATACAGGGAGTAACAGATCAATGTGGAGCTATATACAGTGAGTACCAGTACCAGATCAATGTGGAGTTATATACAGGAAGTACCAGATCAATGTGGATCTATATACAGGGAGTACCAGATCAATGTGGAGCTATATACAGGGAGTACCAGATCAATGTGGAGCTATATACAGGGGGTACCAGATCAATGTGGAGCTATATACAGGGAGTACCATATCAATGTGGAGCTATATACAGGGAGTACCAGTACCAGATCAATATGGAGCTATATACAGGGAGTACCAGTACCAGATCAATGTGGAGTTATATACAGGGAGTACCAGTACAATATCAATGTGGAGCTATATACAGGGAGTACCAGATCAATGTGGAGCTATATACAGGGAGTACCAGATCAATGTGGAGCTATATACAGGGAGTACCAGATCAATATGGAGCTATATACAGGGAGTACCAGATCAATGTGGAGCTATATACAGGGAGTACCAGATCAATGTGGAGCTATATACAGGGGGTACCAGATCAATGTGGAGCTATATACAGGGAGTACCAGATCAATGTGGAGCTATATACAGGAGTACCAGATCAATGTGGAGCTATATACAGGGAGTACCAGTACCAGATCAATGTGGAGCTATATACAGGGAGTACCAGATCAATGTGGAGATATATACAGGAAGTACCAGTACCAGATCAATGTGGAGCTATATACAGGGAGTACCAGATCAATGTGGAGCCAGTACCAGATCAATGTGGAGCTATATACAGGGAGTACCAGATAAATGTGGAGCTATATACAGGGAGTACCAGTACCAGATCAATGTGGAGCTATATACAGGGAGTACCAGATCAATGTGGAGCTATATACAGGGAGTACCAGATCAATGTGGAGCTATATACAGGGAGTACCAGATCAATGTGGAGCTATATACAGGGAGTACCAGATCAATGTGGAGCTATATACAGGGAGTACCAGATCAATGTGGAGCTATATACAGGGAGTAATGGATAGATAATAATTAGTAAAATAAAGAACAGAGTAGCAGCAGCAAATGATGAGTGTAAAGGTATGTGTGTGTGAGTGTACAGTTGAAGTTGGAAGTTTACATACACCTTAGCCAAATACATTTAAACTACATTTTTAACAATTCCTGACATTTAATCTAAGTAAAAATTCCCTGTCTTAGGTCAGTTAGGATCACCACTTTGTTTTAAGAATGTGAAATGTCAAAATGATAGTTGGGAGAACGATTTATTTCAGCTTTTATTTCTTTCATCACATTCCCAGTGGGTCAGAAGTTTACATACACTCAATTAGTATTTGGTAGCATTGCCATTAAATTGTTCAACTTGGGTCAAACGTCTCGGGTAGCCTTCCACAAGCTTCCCACAATAAATTGGGTGAATTTTGGCCCATTCCTCCTGACAGAGCTGGTGTAATTAAGTCAGGTTTGTAGGCCTCCTCACTCGTACAGGCTTTTCCAGTTCTGCCCACACATTTTCTAAAGGTGTGAGGTCAGGGCTTTATGATGGCCACTCAATACATTGACTTTGTTGTCCTTAAGCCATTTTGCCACAACTTTGGAAGTATGCTTGGGGTCATTGTCCATTTCGAAGACCCATTTGCGACCAAGCTTTAACTTCCTGGCTGATGTCTTGAGATGTTTCTTCAATATATCCACATCATTTTCCTCCCTCATGATGCCATCTATTTTGTGAAGCGCACCAATCCCTCCTGCAGCAAAGCAACCCCACAACATGATGCTGCCACCCACGTGCTTCACGGTTGGGATGGTGTTCTTCGGCTTGCAAGCCTTCCCCTTTATCCTTCAAACATAACGATGGTCATTATGGCCAAACAATTTCTCCAAAAAGTACGATATTTGTCCTCAAGTGCAGTTGCAAACCGAAGTCTGGCTTTTTTATGGCGGTTTTGGAGCAGTGGCTTCTTCCTTGCTGAGCGGCCTTTGAGGTTATGTCAATGTAGGACTTGTTTTACTGTGGATACAGATACTTTTGGACCTGTATCCTCCAGCATCTTCACAAGGTCCTTTGCTGTTGTTCTGGGATTGATTTGGGGGTAGAAGCTGTTGAGGAGCCTTTTGGTCCTAGATTTGGCGCTCCGGTACTGTTTGCCATGCGGTAGCAGAGAGAACAGTCTTTGACTTGGGTGACTGGAGTCTCTGACAATTTTATGGGCTTTCCTTTATGGGCTTTCCTCTCTGTTATATAAGTCCTGGATGGCCGGAAGCTTGGCCCCAGTGATGTACTAGGCCGTACGCACTACCCTCTGTAGCGCCTTGCGGTCAGATGTCGAGCAGTTGCCATGCCAGGCAGTGATGCAACAGGTCAGGATGCTCTCGATGGTGCAGCTGTAGAACTTTTTGAGGATCTGGGGAACCATGCCAAATCTTTTCAGTCTCCTGAGGGGAAAAGGTGTTGTCATGCCCTCTTCATGACTGTCTTGGTATGTTTGGACCATGTTAGTGCATTGGTAATGTGGACACCAAGGAACTTGAAACTCTCGACCCGCTCCACTAAAGCCCCGTTGATGTTAATGGGGACCTGTTCGGCCCGCTTTTTACTGTAGTCCACAATCAGCTCCTTTGTCTTGCTCACATTGAGGGAAAGGTTGCTCTCCTGGCACCACACTGCCAGTTCTCTGACCCCCTCCCTATAGGCCGTATAATGTTTTTGTCGGTGACCAGGCCTACCACTGTTGTATCATCAGCAAACTTAATGATGGTGTTGGAAGTCGTATTTGGTCACACAGTCGTCGGTGAACAGGGAGTACAGGATTGTACAAAGTAAACACCCCTGAGGGTCCCCAGTGTTAAGGATCAGCGTGGCAGATGTGTTGTTGCCTACTCTTACCACCTGGGGGCAGCCCAGCGGCTTTGTTGACCTTTTTTAAAAGGTTTTGTTCACATCAGCTACCGTGAACGTTACCACACAGTCATCCAGAACAGCTGGTGCTCTCGTGCATGCTTCAGTGTTGCTTGCCTTGAAGCGAGCATGAAAGACATTTAGCTCATCTGGTAGGCTCGCCTCACTGGGCAGCTCGTGTCTGAGTTTCCCTTTGAAGTCCGACGAGCGTCGGAGCCGGTGTAGAAGGATTCAATCTTAATCCTACATTGATGCTTTGCTTATTTAATGGGTTGTCTGAGGGCATAGCGGGATTTCTTGTACGCATCCGGATTAGTCTCCCACACCTTGAAAGCGGAAGCTCTAGCCTTTAGCTCGATGCGGATGTTGCCTGTAATCCATGGAGAAAAGAATCAGGAGGATAGAATTATGGTCAGATTTGCCAAATGGAGGGTGGGGGAGAGCTTTGTATGCATCTCAATGTAAATGTGGTCTAGGATTTTCTTTCCTCTGGTTGCACATGTGACATGCTAGTAAAAAATGTGTTAAAACTGATTTGTTTGCCTGCATTAAAGTCCCCGGCAACTAGGAGCGCCACTTCTGGATGAGTGCGGTATTAGTGACAGCATTGGTTTGTGGTGGTCTATAGACAGCTCTGAAAAATATAGATGAAAACTCTTGGGTAGATAGTGTGATCTACAGTTCATCATGAGGTACTCTACCTCAGGCAAGCAATACCTCAAGACCTTAATATTGACAAATAGACACACAACACCACCCCTCGTCTTACCAGACGTAGCTGTTCTGTCCTGCCAAAACACAGAGAATCCAGGCAGCTGAATATTATCCTTATCGTCGCTCAACCACGACTCTGTGAAACAAAATATATTTTTTAATGTCCTGTTAGGATATTCTCGAGCGGAGATTCCAGTTTATTTTCCAGTGATTGCACGTTGGCCAATAGAACGGATGGTAGAAGCAGGTTACCCACTCCCTGACTAATTCTCACAAGACACCCCGATCTCCCTGTATTTCTGTCTTCTCTTCACGCAAATGATGGGGATTTGGGCCTGGTCTCGGAGGATCAGTATATCATTCACGTCGGACTCATTAAAGAAAAAATCTTTGTTAAGTTTGAGTTTAGTAACCGCTTTTCTGATATCCATACGCTCTTTTCGGTCATGAGAGACGGTAGCAGCAACATTATGTACAAAATAAGTTACAAACAATGCGAAAAAAAAACACACAAAATAGCTCAAATGGTTAAGAGCCAGTAAAACGGTGCTATTATCCCCTCCGGCACCATTATTGCAGATGATTCTGTGCTTCCAACTTTATGGAAACAGTTTGGGAAAGACCCTTTACTGTTTCGGCATGACAATTCCCTGTGCACAAAGCGAGGTCCATACAGAAATGGTTTGTAGAAAAACTTGACTGGCCTGCACAGAGCCCTGACCTCAACCCCATCGAACACCTTTGGGATGAATTGGAACGTCGACTGAGAGCCAGACCTAAATCACCCACCATCAGTGCCCGACCTCACTAATGCTCTTGTGGCTGAATGGAAGCAAGTCCCCGCAGCAATTTTCCAACATCTAGTGGAAAGCCTTCCCAGAAGAGTGGAGGCTGTTATAGCAGCAATGTTCCAACATCTAGTGGAAAGCCTTCCCAGAAGAGTGGAGGCTGTTATAGCAGCAAAAGGGGGGAACAACTCCATATTAATACCCATGATTTTGGAATAAGATGTCCAATGAGCAGGTGTCCACATACTGTTGGTCATGTAGTGTACATACAGAATAATACGAAATGCTCTGAGAACACGTTTTATAGCCAGGAAGGTCGAAGCTTCCGAGGGCGGACCTGTGGGCATGATTTCAGTTTGCTTCAAGTGAATAGGACTGGTCTTTGACTCCTCATAATATGTTATAACCAGTGACCGACTGAAAGGGAAATCTACCAAGGTTTGACTTTAGTTCAACTACCAGCAAGGCACTGCAAAATGTAGTTTAATTAGCTACTCGTTGAACTACATGTAGTTTTCTACTCCTCTAATACTAGCAAAATGTCAAACCAAGGTGCATTTTTGTCAACTTTTTGGCACACCTCTTTGGAATGCAAGGGAGGTGTGCTGGCATCTGTCTGTTGATATCCCTCTAGTGGTATGGGGGCTGTGCTTTGTCTGTGCCCTGTCTGGGGGTATCGTCAGATGGGGTCACAGTGTCTCCCGACCCCCCTATGTCTCAGCCTCAAGTATCTATGATGCAATAGTCTATGTGCGGGGGGGCAAGGGTCAGTCTGTTCTATCTGGTGTAATTCTCCTGTCTTATCTGGTGTCCTGTGAATTTAAGTATGCTCCCTCTAATTCTCTCTCTCCCACTCTCCCTCCCGTCCCGGAGGATCTGTGCCCTAGGACCATGCCTCAGGACTACCTGGCCTGATGACTCCTGGGTGTCCCCAGTCCACCTGGTCATGCTGCTGCTCCAATTTCAACTGTTCTGCCTGCGGCTATAGAACCCTGACCTGTTCACCGGACACGCTACCTTATCCTGGACCTGCTGTTTTTGACTCTCTCTCTCTACCGCACCTGCTGTCTCAACCTCTGTATGACCCTGCTGGTCATCTATAAACGTTTGAACGTCTTGAAGAACAATCTGGCTTTAATGGCAATGTAACCGGCACAGCTAGAAGAGGTCTGGCCTCCCCGCAGAGCCTGGTTCCTCTCTAGATTTCTTCCTAGGTTCCTTTCTAGGTTCCTTTCTAGGGAGTTTTTCCTAGCCACCGTGCTTTTACATCTGCATTGCTTGCTGTTTGGGGTTTTAGGCTGGGTTTCTGTACAACACTTTGTGACATCTGCTGATGTAAAAAGGGCTTTATAAATACATTATATTGATTGTACGTTCTTGAACAGACTTTGATGTACATTCTCTCCCATTTGATGGGTGTGGCTTAATGCAATGAGTGATGTATTTTAAAGGGAGTGGCCATGGTGACAGCGTTCCCCAACCCACAACTCAACCCCTCCCCATTTTTCAAACGGTTTGTTCAGTAATTGAACCCTTTCCGTTCAATTGAATGTTCCAGAACAAAAAATAAACGTACTGAATTCAGACCTTGTTTCAATCAATCAGTAAATCAATCGTCATGCCTTAATCATTCTGAAGTATAGAATAACCCATGCATGCATGAGTGGGCGAGCGAGAGCCAGACTAAGAGAGATAGACCAACCTTTATCTGAGAGAGAGAGAGAGAGAGAGAAAGACAGAGACATAGCAGCAGCAGTCTTCAGACTGTGCTAAAACATGATGTGTGACATCTGGTGAATGATGAGGATGTATTAGTCTCCTCCCACTCAGTCTCCCACAGAGTTCCCATCTGGAGTCCTGTGTTCCCTGTCACGTTGAAGAGAACGTCCAGTGTTGTGGCTGCGTTCAGCAGGACACCACGTTGTGGAACACTATCATGCCTGAGTGCCAGTCTGTTTCTGCTATCACCCGAACTCCTTGTCACTCATTGCAATGTTTGGCTTGACAATGAAAGCGATGGAGTTGGCATGAGCACAAAGATCTGTGAACAGGCTACACAAACAAACTTTGGTAGAATTCGGGAATCACAATCAGTTCTATTTGTGATGAATTGTAATCTGCAGGGTTCCACAACGTTTGCCGACTCGATGGGACGCAGAGGTTGATTAGTGCAGTGGCTTATCATAAGCAACAGTGTGTTCATTCATAATGCCCTGACTGACAACAGCTTACTCCAAACAGCTGAACATGATAGAGACAATCAGTAGATAACGGCAACATCTAAATGAGTAGATAAGATCTGCATCGAGTACTGTATTCACGATCATCGGTCACACCACAATCTATTGATTACGTTTTTAATTGATTGGTTCTAGTGGCCGATGATGAAGGTACATCAAAAAAACGCCAGCCTATTTCCTATAAAGTGCACTCCTTTCGAACACAGCTCTATGGGCCCTGGGCAAGAGTAGTCCACTATATAGGGAAAAGGGTGCCATTTTTTGACGTGACCTCCCTTATCTTTCTGAGGTCAATGTGAATGTGATAGCCCCAGCCACTGCTGTGGCTGTATTGATCCTGGGTTCAGGAATAGCTCAGGGCAGACAGATGGGCAGCATCATCATCCCATTGATCAACGAAATGCAGTCAGATCATTACTCCTCTGCATTTCAAATGGCAGCCTGTTATCTATATATTTCACTACTTTTGACCAGGGCACACATGGGGTGACCTATGGGATACAGCCATAGTGATTTCCTCTGTAAATCCAGTACTGCAGTGATAAAGGTGCAGTGTGGGGACACACTACATTTAGTGACTTCAATCTACTCTGGACTTCAGTTCAGATACTCTGCAGCATTATAGGCTATCACTTTGTTAGAGTACACTTGTGAGAGTCTAGAAAAGTAGTGGAGTAGAATTTAAAAGCTGGTTAGTCTTTTCTAGTCTTATTGGTTGAAAACGGTCAACAGCTTTTATCAGGATGTGATTTGCAGCTGTGTGATGGTCTTTTTTCTTGCTGAAGAAAGACCATCATAAAAACGTGACTAAAACTAGAGAGCAATAGTAATGGCGTCTTTTTGACGGCACCAACTGAGGCTAGCTCCGCCATGGTTCGTTGGTCAAAGCCTACGGGGAAATACATATTTTTTTTTTTTAGAAGTTTTGGATAAATGCCCGAAAATAATGTCTGTGGTAAATACAGGCTCAGGAGATCTTATACGTTTTGTTCTATGAGATAATCTTCATCAGTTAACGTCACTTTTTGTGCATTTTGAAGAATTGATGTAATCAAAGCAAGCACATAAAGGGTTCATAATTCATGAAGGTCATGTTAACTGACAGATATTATCTCATAGAACATATAACATCTCCTACACCTGTGTTTACCACAGACCTTATTTTCAGAGTTTATCCAAAAACCTAACAAAACCCCTATTAATTTCCCCGTAAGCTTTGACCAACAAGCCACGGCCAACTCATTTAAAAAAATTTAGGACTACAAGCTAGCGAGCTCTATGTCTTGTAACAGAACATTACTATCTCTACTGTGGAATATTCCACAGCAATGAGTCCAGACAGCTGTCATTCCCCTGTTCCTGTTTATCTGTCCTCTCCTAGTGACCAGAGAGCGTCCCCCCCCCCCACGGTCCCCCCCCTCCATGGTCCGCCTCCGGAGAACAGACTAGCCCCGAGGTTGTTTGTGTGTTTTACTCGCAGCAGGTTGGTGGAAGTTGTTCAACAGCTGTTTCTGTAGAAACGCAGCACAACGGCTTTCAATAAAGCTGCCTCGTTCTCTTTAGCCTGGTCCCAGATCTGTTTGTGCTGTCTTGCCAACCCGGAACAGACTTGCCAACTCAAGACAGCACAAACAGATCTCTCCACTCCACTCTTCCTGGAAGCCAAATGCTTGGGAATGGGAAGTCACAAGGCTTTGTCTGTGGCCTTGATGTTTGTGGGGCTCTCACCTCTGACAGATAAGACAGGCAGGTGTTAGTGCACCATGCAACTCAACGATAAACCTTAAAGGGGAAGTTCATCCAAAAACACTTCTGGGCTCTTTATAACACTTGCCTGGAAGTTTGTCAGTACCCCGAGACAGTTTCTAGGTACATTGCTCGAGTACGTAGATTTCTGTATGTTTATATAAACATGCCACATTTCCAAAATGACCTAAATATGCATTAAAAACCATGTGTATTTATCGTTACATAAACAACAATTGGTGACTCGGCATTGACTTGCCAAATAAATGTGTTTTATATGTAAAAAGTATTTTATTTTATCTTAAATAAGACCTACTTTATGCTATCGCGAAGGTTTTGTCTGTAATCCGTTGATTTTCTTCTTCTTCTTCTAAGTAGGCAGAATATCCGCCCAGAATTCGGGGGCATTGTATCCCCCGGGCGCAATAATGTCCCTGTCAGATACAAATATACTGCACATTTTCACTCTTTTCCTGACCACGATAGAACTATGTGTCGGGCACGGCTGCAGGCCATCCGACATCCTGATTTATGGTGTCGATACAAAGCCTGAAGGGATTCACCAGCGGCGGTTGTCCGTTTGCAGTGATCACTTTGATCACTTTGGGATTAGAGTGATCACTTTGATCACTTCGATCACTTTGGGATTAGAGTGATCACTTTGACCACTTTGGGATTAGAGTGATCACTTTGACCACTTTGGGATTAGAGTGATCACTTTGACCACTTTGGGATTAGAGTGATCACTTTGACCACTTTGGGATTAAAGTGATCACTTTGGGATTAAAGTGATCACTTTGATCACTTGGATCACTTTGACCACTTTGGGATTAGAGTGATCACTTTGATCACTTTGGGACCGGTTGAAACCGGCTTCCATTCCCACCATTTTTCCACCATAGACGGGAAAGCTCCAACCATTCGAGGTAGATTGCAAAAATAAATAGCTAAAACCTGTAGTCACTACAAAATCATTTGTAATGTTATTTGTTTACTCGTGTTGTATTTGGCTTACTACTGTACATGTAACATAATCCTACGGACTATTGTGTTTTTATTTTATTTTGTGATTCAATTTCCTTTTCCATTACTCATAATACTAATAAGCAGTCCAAACCCAGGTCCCGAATCATGGCGCACATTAACCTTCTTCCTGAATTTCAATATTACATTAAAAAAAATACATTGGTAAATATTAGCCTAATGAAATAAATTAGCAGGAAAAAATGTGCCGAGAAAGTCATTACAAAGATTCTTGGGGTCTTGGGAGGCCGGAGCAGTGTGTTTGGAAGGTATTTATGATGGACTTTGACGTCGAATGTGATTTCTTTGCGGAAGTGGGGGGGTAGAATCAGATTACTTAGCTACATGTACGCTACATGACCATAAGTATGTGGACACAGGCTCATCGAACATCTCATTCCAAAATCATGGGTATTAATATGGAGTTGTTCCCCCCTTTTGCTGCTATAACAGCCTCCACTCTTCTGGGAAGGATTTCCACTAGATGTTGGAACATTGCTGCAATAACAGCCTCCACTCTTCTGGGAAGGCTTTCCACCAGATGTTGGAACATTGCTGCGGGGACTTGCTTCCATTCAGCCACAAGAGCATTAGTGAAGTCGGGCACTGATGTTGGGCAATTAGGTCTGTCTTGCAGTCGGCTTTCCAATTCATACCAAAGGTGTTCGATGGGGTTGAGGTCAGGGCCAGTCAAGTTCTTCCACACTGATCTCTGTATGGAGCTCGTTTTGTGCACAGTGGCATTTTCAATCTGAAACAGGAATGGGCCTTCCCCAAACATTTGCCACAAAATTGGAAGCACAGAATCGTCTAGAATGTCATTGTATGCTGTAGCGTTAAGATTTCCCTTCACTGGAACTAAGGGGCCAGTGAATATATATATACAGTGAGGCAAAAAAGTATTTAGTCAGCCACCAATTGTGCAGGTTCTCCCACTTAAAAAGATGAGAGAGGCCTGTAATTTTCATCATAGGTACACTTCAACTATGACAGACAAAATTAGAAAAAAAAATCCAGAAAATCATATTGTAGGATTTTTTATGAATTTATTAGCACATTATGGTGGAAAATAAGTATTTGGTCACCTACAAACAAGCAAGATTTCTGGCTCTCACAGACCTATAACTTCTTCTTTAAGGGGCTCCTCTGTCCTCCACTCGTTACCTGTATTAATGGCACATGTTTGAACTTGTTATCAGTATAAAAGACACCTGTCCACAACCTCAAACAGTCACACTCCAAACTCCACTATGGCCAAGACCAAAGAGCTGTCAAAGGACACCAGAAACAAAATTGTAGACCTGCACCAGGCTGGGAAGACTGAATCTGCAATAGGTAAGCAGCTTGGTTTGAAGAAATCAACTGTGGGAGCAATTATTAGGAAATGGAAGACATACAAGACCACTGACAATCTCCCTCGATCTGGGGCTCCACGCAAGATCTCACCCCGTGGGGTCAAAATGATCACAAGAACGGTGAGCAATCCGGAATTCTTACTGGTTGGTAGGTGATCAAATACTTATGTCATGCAATAAAATGCAGATGAATTACTTAAAAATCATACAATGTGATTTTCTGGATTTTTGTTTTAGATTCCGTCTCTCACAGTTGAAGTGTACCTATGATATAAATTACAGACCTCTACATGCTTTGTAAGTAGGACACACTGCCGATTTTGCAGGTTATCAAATACTTGTTCTCTCCACTCTCCCCACACATATATAAATATATATATATGTCTCCAACGGGTCGAATTCTGGCTCCCACAGTGACGAGGAGAAGTGGATGGACTACGCTCCTCATGGAGTTAAAGGGTTTAAAACCACATGATTCCCTTAGTGAGGTCACCTGTTAAAGCAGGGGTTTAAAACCACATGATTCCCTTAGTGAGGTCACCTGTTAAAGCAGGGGTTTAAAACCACATGATTCCCTTAGTCAGGTCACCTGTTAAAGCAGGGGTTTAAAACCACATGATTCCCTTAGTGAGGTCACCTGTTAAAGCAGGGGTTTAAAACCACATGATTCCCTTAGTGAGGTCACCTGTTAAAGCAGGGGTTTAAAACCACGATTCCCTTAGTGAGGTCACTGTTAAAGCAGGGGTTAAAACCACATGATTCCCTTAGAGAGGTCACTAGCTACGGGGGGTGCGGAGCTGTTGGCCGGGGTTGGGGTAGCCAGAAGGAAAGCATGTCCAGCCGTACAGAGGTGCTCTTATTCTCCATGGAATTTACAGTGTCCCAAAACTTTTTGGAGTTAGAGCTACAGGATGCAAATTTCTGTTTGAAAAAGCTAGCCTTTGAGTTCCTAATTGACTGCGTGTATTGGTTCCTGACTTCCCTGAAAAGTTGCATATCGTGGGGACTATTCGACGCTAGTACAGTCCACCACAGGTTGTTTTAGTGCTGGTTATCTGTTCTTAGTTCTACATTTTTTGAAAGGGGCTTATTTAAGATGGTGAGGCATCCTCTACTGACACGATGAGGACAATATCCTTCCAGAATACCCAAGCCAGGTCGATTTGAAAGGCCTGCTCGCAGAAGTGTTTTAGAGAGCGTTAGAAAGTGATGAGGGGTGGTCGTTTGACCGCGGACCCATTACGCACGCAGGCAGTGAGGCAGTGATCGCTGAGATCCTAATTGAAAACAGCAGAGGTGTATTTGGAGGGCAAGTTGGTCAGGATAATGTCTATGAGGGTGCCCATGTTTACGGATTTAGGGTTGTACCTGGTGGGTTCCTTGATAATTTGTGAGAGAATCTAGCTTACATTGTAGGACTGCCGGCGTGTTAAGCATATCCCAGTTTAGGTCACCTACCAGAACGAACTCTGAAGATAGATAGGGGGCGATCAATTCATATGGTGTCCAGGGCACAGCTGGGAGCTGAGGGGGCCTATAACAGGTGGCAACAGTGAGAGGCTTATTTCTAGAGAGATTAATTTTTAAAATTAGAAGCTCGAACTGTTTGGGCATAGACCTGGAAAGTATGACAGAACTCTGACAGGCTATCTCTGCAGTAGATTGCAACTCCTCCCCCTTTGGCAGTTCTATCTTGACAAAAAATGTTGTAGTTGGGGATGGAAACCTCAGAATTTCTGGTGGCCTTCCTAAGCCAGGATTCAGACACAGCAAGGACATGAGGGTTGATGAGTGTGCTAAAGCAGTGAGTAAAACAAACTTAGGGAGGAGGCTTTTGATGTTAACATGCATGAAACCAAGGCTTTTACGATTACAGAAGTCAACAAATGAGAGTGCCTGGGGACACGCAGGGCCTGGGTTAACCTCAATATTAATCAGAGGAACAGAGGAGGAGTAGGATGAGGGTACGGCTAAAGGCTATCAAAACTGGTCGTCTAGTGTGTTGGGGACAGAGAATAAAAGGAGCAGATTTCTGGGTGTGGTAGGATAGATTCAGGGCATAATGTACAGAGAGGGGTATGGTAGGGTGTGGGTACAGTGGTGTGAAACCTAGGCATTGAGTGACGATAAGAGAGCTTGCATCTCTGAACACACTAGTTATGCTGGCTGAGGTCACCGCATGTGTGGGAGATGGGACAAGAGAGGTATCGGAGGCATGTTGAATGGGACTAGGGGCTCAGCAATGAACTAAAACAATGATAACTATCCTAAACAACAGTATACAAGAAATATTGACATTAGAGAGAGACATTAAGCGAGGCATAAAGCAATCACAGGTGTTGATTGGGAGAGCTAGCTAAGACAACAACAGGTCAGACAACAACAGCTAATCAGCTAAGACAGCAACAACAGTTAAAATGGCGATGAATGGGCAGAGAGCGTCAGTTAACTACACACAGGGCCTGGGTTCGAGGCTGGGGCCGACAGATAAACAAAATAAACTAAGTGGAGTACCGTGATTAATTAACTGTCCAGCAGGCATCAGCTATGTAGCCAGGTGATCATAGGGTCCAGTGAACAGCAATAGGTGAAACAGGGAAGCCGTTAGGTAGTCGTTACTACGCTAGCAAGCGGGAAACACAGCGTTTAAAAAAAGAGTTAGCAGGCCGAGGATAGTAGAAGCATCTGCCTCGATGTCTGGCAAAGGCCGGTTGAGGGCACAGCGGATGGAATTACGTCGCCAGACCAGTCGTGATGGAACGGCGGGGCTCCGTGTTGACAGAGGGTCCAGGCCAGTTGGAAAAAGAGATATTGTAGCTGGAGTAATTTCGTTTGCTAGCTGGGAGATGCGCCTGGCTCGCGGCTAACTGGTGCTAGCTTTGGGACAAGGGCGTTAGCCATTATAGCCACTTGGTAGCAGCTAGCTAGCAGCGATGACCCGATGCGAAGGTCCTGAGCTTACGGCAAGAATCCGGTGGTGTAGTAGATTCTAGTCGTGTTAGTGAAGAGTCCCGGAGGCATCAGCTGTGTAGTCGAGTGATCATAGGGTCCACTGAGTAGGCCTGGAGATGGGCCTGGCTCAAGGCTAGCTTTGGGGCTGGGTCACTCGGTGGCTGCTAGTTAGCTGCGATGATCTGGAGTTATGGTCCAGGACTTACGGCAGGAATCTGGTGTTGAAGTGGAGAAAAACAGTCCGATATGCTCAGGGTTGATAACGCGCTGAGCTGACTGGCAGGTTGGCAAGTATTATCCAGGATAAAAGTGACTGGTTTCTGTGATAAAGGTAAAGGCCGCTAGCAGTGGCTAACAATGACTAAATAGCTAGTAGCTAATTAGCTGGTTAGCTTCCGATGGAGGTTCTGGCGATAAGGTCTAAAAATAGCAGATCCGTATCACATTGGGTGAGGCGGATTGCTGGAAGGTATATTTAATTTAATAATGGAAAAAGACATTGAAAATGTATTGAAATATATACAAAAAATACAAAATTTACACGGGAGAACGACAAACAAGGTCTGCACTGCTACACCATCTTGGCATTATGTGAGGTCACTGTTAAAGCAGGGTTTTAAAAACACATGATTCCCTTAGTGAGGTCACTGTAAAGCAGGGGTTTAAAACACATGATTCCCTCGTGAGGTCCCCTGTTAAAGCAGGGGTTAAAACCACATGATTCCCTAGGGAGGTCCCTTGTTAAAGCAGGGGTTTAAAACACATGTTAGTCATTCCTCTTTCCCCCAGTCCTTCTCATTACTAAACAAGCTCTGTTGGCTCATCTCGCCTCTCCATTTGTACACATCTCCGCCTCAGCGATTCTGAGCGAACAATATCAACCAGCCACTTCAACATTGGACAAAAAAATGATAATCGGGATGCCCTCCTGTCGCCACGGCAGCCACTTTTACTCAGTAAGCCGTTGCCTAGCAATGCCAGTGGAGCAGCGACGATGGCCTGACATGAGGCCTTGTCTGGAGCATAGAAATAGAAATAATAGAATGAATGAACATGGACTGGAATGGGAATGTGCGTTCTAGTAATTCAATTTCTATGGTCTGGACTATGGTGGCCCTCCTCTCTGTCTGAGCTCAGCTAGCTGAAAGGGCCTCTTTCAATTGATGTGGGGAGGAGAGGGAGGGAGGGAGAAGGCTGGGGGACATTGGGGATATGTTGGGTTTGTTGTGGCAGGAGTGGGTGGCAGTCTCTCTCTGTCTCTCTCTGTCTCTGTTCACTTTCTGGGAATGACATGACAGCAGAATGTGAGACAGAACAAATGTGTGCTGAGAATACCCCAATGCTATCATCCCCCCTAATCACAGACCTACTTATGAAAATCTTTTAACTCCATGAGGAGCATAGACCATCCCTTAATGTTCTCCACCTCACTGTGTTAAACCCTTTAACCCTTTAACACGCTTGCGTGTTTTGTACTTCTAACCCCCTTTAAAAAGGTGCGTTTGAGCTACATACTTCTGGGTTGTACCATTATATACTTCTGCATCCATAGATACCAACCACTAGTCTGTGTGATTAACAGGGGCTGAGCTAGAGCTGTGTTTCTGAGACAAGGGCGGTTCCTGAAGGGGCCTGGTGACAGGTATTTTCACAAAAACTTCTGGCGATCATAGTAAATCCCAGGACATAGTGTCTATAATACTGTAAGGGGTTCTTCGACATAGATCATGGGAAATCCCAGGACATAATGTCTATAATACTGTAATTTGCTCACATAGTTGCTGTCACAAACTCCACACAGTTATCTCTAACTAGTTGGAAATGTATCTCCCACCAAGCAAACAAGTTCTGTACATATGAGTTCATATGGACCTTATTTTCTAATTTGACATTTGTCAATAAAACTCATGAATACAACTGTTCGTGTTAAATAGTTTTGTGCCCTGGTTGTCCTGAACAGAACATGGGAAAACACTTCATTGTAGCCCTGGTTGTCCTGAAAATAAAACCCTTCATTGTGAGGCTCTAAATATGAGGGCTGGACATGCAGCTCAATGAAAGTCAGATGAAATGAAAAGCCAATTTTTAGATGTGATCTAAGGACTGATAGGGTTAACTCAAGAGGACAGGCCATCCACTAATGTTCTCTGCGGCACCCGGATCGTCAGCCCTCTGCTTTTTTTAGGGGTTACTCAGGGGTCAAGATGAAAATAGAGACATCCATACCCACTGCTGGCGTTGTCTGGCTGGCGTTCACTGACTCTACTGGACCCCGGCACATCAACCTCTGTGTTAGGCCTACATTAATACACGTACCAGCACCCATCCTAACACTCCCAGTCCTAATCTCAGAACTCAAAGCTTGTGCACTAGCTAGCTAACTACTCGACGTGACAGTCTGTCACAACACACTACACATCTCCTATCATTACATTCCCTCCATTACTACATACAGAGCAGAATGTGGCAACAGACATTATCTTGGAAACCATTTGGCAGAACTAGTTACTGACAACCAAAACTAGTTACAGACAACCATAACTAGTTACAGACAACCCCATTCACCACTCCATAACACTATACCACATTCACCACTCCATAACACAGTACCGTATTCACCACTCCACAACTCAGTACCATATTAACCACTCCATAACACTATACCACATTCACCACAACCATCACTCATTACCACATTCACCACTCCATAACTCATTACCACATTCACCACTCCATAACTCAGTACCACATTCACCACTCCACAACTCAGTACCATAATTCACCACTCCACAATTCAGTACCATAATTCACCACTCCATAACTCAGTACCATAATTCACCACAACCATCACTCATTACCACATTCACCACTCCATAACTCAGTACCACATTCACCACTCCATAACTCATTACCACATTCACCACTCCATAACTCAGTACCACATTCACCACTCCACAACTCAGTACCACATTCACCACTTCATAACACCAGTACCACATTCACCACTCCATCACCCAGTACCACATTCACCACTCCATAACTCAGTACCACATTCACCACTCCATAACACTGTACCACATTCACCACTCTATAACTCAGTACCCCATTCACCACTCCATAACTCAGTACCACATTCACCACTCCATAACACTATACCACATTCACCACTCCATAACACTGTACCACATTCACCACTCCACAACTCAGTACCACATTCACAACTCAGTACCACATTCACAACTCAGTACCACATTCACCACTCCATAACACTGTACCACATTCACCACTCCATAACACTATACCACATTCACCACTCCATAACACTATACCACATTCACCACTCCATAACACTGTACCACATTCACCACTCCACAACTCATTACCACATTCACCACTCCACAACTCAGTACAACATTCACCACTCCACAACTCAGTACCACATTCACCACTCCATAACACTATACCACATTCACCACTCCATAACACTGTACCACATTCACCACTCCATCACCCAGTACCACATTCACCACTCCATAACTCAGTACCACATTCACCACTCCATAACACTGTACCACATTCACCACTCTATAACTCAGTACCACATTCACCACTCCATAACACTATACCACATTCACCACTCCATAACACAGTACCGTATTCACCACTCCACAACTCAGTACCATATTAACCACTCCATAACACTATACCACATTCACCACAACCATCACTCATTACCACATTCACCACTCCATAACTCATTACCACATTCACCACTCCATAACTCAGTACCACATTCACCACATTCACCACTCCACAACTCAGTACCCCATTCACCACTACCCATAACTCAGTACCACATTCACCACTCCATAACACTATAACCTGTACCATTCACCACTCCATAACACTGTACCACATTCACCACTCCACAACTCAGTACCACATTCACCACTCCACAACTCAGTACCACATTCACCACTCCTCCACAACTCAGTACCACATTCACAACTCAGTACCACATTCACCACTCCATAACACTATACCACATTCACCACTCCATAACACTATACCACATTCACCACTCCACAACTCAGTACCACATTCACCACTCCACAACTCATTACCACATTCACCACTCCATAACACTATACCACATTCACCACTCCACAACTCAGTACCACATTCACCACTCCACAACTCAGTACCAAATTCACCACTCCATAACACTATACCACATTCACCACTCCATAACACTATACCACATTCACCACTCCACAACTCAGTACCACATTCACCACTCCACAACTCATTACCACATTCACCACTCCACAACTCAGTACCATAATTCACCACTCCATAACACTATACCACATTCACCACTCCATAACACTGTACCATAATTCACCACTCCATAACACTATACCACATTCACCACTCCATAACACTGTACCATAATTCACCACTCCATAACACTATACCACATTCACCACTCCATAACACTGTACCACATTCACCACTCCATAACACTATACCACATTCACCACTCCACAACTCAGTACCATAATTCACCACTCCATAACACTGTACCACATTCACCACTCCATAACACTATACCACATTCACCACTCCACAACTCAGTACCATAATTCACCACTCCATAACACTGTACCATAATTCACCACTCCACAACTCAGTACCACATTCACCACTCCACAACTCAGTACCATAATTCACCACTCCACAACTCAGTACCACATTCACCACTCCACAACTCAGTACCATAATTCACCACTCCACAACTCAGTACCACATTCACCACTCCACAACTCAGTACCACATTCACAACTCAGTACCACATTCACCACCGGTGTGATTCGATAATTCATGAAGTATGTTTAACCACCCGGTTTTAACTACAGTATGCATGTGTGTAGAAGCGTACGGACTGGGCTGGCCGAGAGATATGTTATTATTGGAGTGTTCCCTAAATGGAACACTATAACCTATTTAGTGCACTAGTTTTTACCAGGGCCGTATATAGGAAATAGGGTGCTATTTGGGATGCATGCCTGGTTTGAGTGGCCTCAGCCTCATCAATGGGAATACTACTGAGCTGAACCCCACGGCTTGGGCCACTGGGCCAAAGTTCAGGTTTTATATAAGGGCATGTGTTACGTAAGACCACTGCAGCTAGGGTCTGAGTCTGAGCTGTAAAACTACTGCGGGGTCTGAGTCTGAGCTGTAAAACTACTGCGGGGTCTGAGTCTGAGCTGTAAAACTACTGCGGGGTCTGAGTCTGAGCTGTAAAACTACTGCGGGGTCTGAGTCTGAGCTGTAAAACTACTGCGGGGTCTGAGTCTGTGCTGTAAAACTACTGCAGGGTCTGAGTCTGAGCTGTAAAACTACTGCGGGGTCTGAGTCTGAGCTGTGAAACTACTGCGGGGTCTGAGTCTGAGCTGTAAAACTACTGCGGGGTCTGAGTCTGAGCTGTAAATCTACTGCGGGGTCTGAGTCTGAGCTGTAAAACTACTGCGGGGTCTGAGTCTGAGCTGTAAAACTACTGCGGGGTCTGAGTCTGAGCTGTAAAACTACTGCGGGGTCTGAGTCTGAGCTGTAAAACTACTGCGGGGTCTGAGTCTGAGCTGTAAATCTACTGCGGGATCTGAGTCTGAGCTGTAAATCTACTGCGAGGTCTGAGTCTGAGCTGTGAAACTACTGTGGGGTCTGAGTCTGAGCTGTAAAACTACTGCAGGGTCTGAGCTGCTACAGTACTCATACATAATTCATACCCTAGCTAAAGCTAAATTAGGACTTTTTTTCATCACTTCTAAAACAAAATCTGCCCTACCACAGCACTGCAAAGAAAAGTAAGTTCCCTGGTTCTATCTCTGACTAAGTAGACTGAAAAAAATAGATGTTAAGCTACAGAAGGTTACATTCAGAAGAGGAATAGTCGAACCCCCTGCACAGGATTCTATTACTGCACTCTTTGGAAAAAAGGAGTTAACTATAACCTAAAAGGGTTCTTTGGCTGTCGCCCTAGGAAAAGCATTTGAATAACACTTGTTGGTGGTTCCAGGTAGAACCCTTTTGGTTCCAGGTAGAACCCTTTTGGTTCCAGGTAGAACACTTTTGGTTCCAGGTAGAACACTTTTGGTTCCAAGTAGAACCCTTTTGGTTCCAAGTAGAACCCTTTTGGTTCCAGGTAGAACCATTTAGACAAGAGGGAAACAAAAAGGGTTCTCCTAAGGGGACAACCAAACCTTTTTTTTCTAAGAGTTTAGCTTTCCAGACTGATTGTCAATTGATAGTGTTCATTTGGATGTATATATTTTATTGACAAATGAGGTGTTTGGTTCAAATTAAATACATTATTCCTGTCTCATCTACTAAAACTCAACAGTTGTCACACAAAATTCTGCCTGTAGGTTGATGTATACATTTGACCAGGTGAAACTAACCTGCCACAGAGATGATGAAGGAAGCGTCCATGGCATCGATGCCCAGGTTCCTGGCCCGGGCAGACAGGTGGAAGTAAGGGATGAAGTAAGCCAGCTGGCTAAACACCAGGGACCAGGTATAGATGCAGAAGAAGGGGTTCTTTAACAGGGAGAAGTCCAGGACTCGGTTTTTCACGAACGGTGGGATAGGGTCGTCCACGGTGGTGGTGCCGTTCGGCGAGGAGAACCCAACCACAGCGGAACCTTTTATGCTACTGGTACCGTTCTGTTCCACAGGACTGGGGGTGTCTGTGAGTGGCGTGGTGGGGGACTGCTCCTGAACGTTCCCGTTCACCTGCCTGTTCTGGACACGTTTGGTCAGTTCAGGGTTTGGTGGAGGTGGGTGGCTGTGGTTGCTCTGACCCAGCCCATGGGTCGTGGCCTTCTCTTGGGTCTCAGTGTCCCAGTGGAGGGGTGGAGGAATGGAACGGGAAGAGTCTGATTTGGCGATGCCATTGGTTAACGGCGTGGATCCGTTAAGGCAGCATCCATTCTGAGGGCAGTTCTTTTCCTTCTCTGGACCTATCAGAGGGCTTTTTTGGATGAATGACGATGAGGATGAGGAAGGGGGTGGTGCAGGCTTCACGTGGATAGGTCTTAGCAACATCCCAGAGGCTACCAGGTTCAACATCAGGCCTCCCAGGATCAGCAGAGCTCCTGTGGAAATAACAAAGGCGTGTCACAGGCTCTTTACAGGGTCAATCTAAAATAAGCATACAGTAGACGTGTGACAGACAGAGAAATATACATAATTTTCACATCATTAAATGATGAATCATTAAATACTTCCCACACACCAACAGACATAGTGCGTGTGTGTCTGTGTGTCAGTACCTTGCCAGGCATACTTTTCCAGCAGCAGCTGAGTGAAGGGGGCGAGGGCGAAGGTCAAGCCCATACCAGACCTTCCGATGGAGTATGCCGTCGCTAACCTCTTACGGAAATATGTTGCCGTGACAACTGAGGTGGCTTGGTACAGGAGCGCAAAACCAAGGCCTGAGAGGGGATACATGATATGTTTATGATCATAAACTGGGTGGTTCAAGCCCTGAATGCTGATTGGCTGAAAGCCGTGGAATATCAGACTGTATATCCACGGGTATGACAAAACATTTACTGCTCTAATTACGTTGGTAACCAGTTTATAATAGCAATAAGGCACCTCGGGGGCTTGTGACATATGGTCATTATACCACGGCAAAGGGTTGTGTCCAGATTCTTCGCGTTGCGTCCTGCCTAAGAACAGCCCTTAGCCGTGGTATATTGGCCATATATCACACCCCTCCTGTGCCTTATTGCTTAATCATATACTTATGATTCATAATTCTTCATTAGAAACCTGTGATTTCTCACCAAAATACAAACGCTAGACAGATAAACCCCTCAGTTCTAGTATATCAAATACCTCAAGACAAATACTTGCAAGTATACAAATTAAGACTTTGGACCCAGGGCTACTTTGCTTTGTAGCACGGCTAGCGGCTGCACTTTAACCTTTAACCTCTTTTAACTGTTTGAGCTTTTAACTTGTTAGCTTACCTACAATCAGCCCCATGCTGATATAGAGGAATACCACGCTGGTGGCAAAGATACTCATGAGGAAGCCAACACTGACCAGCACAGCCCCGGCTATAGAGGTCACTCTGTTACCCAACTTCGCACAAGCTACAGAGGCCAAGGGACCTACACAGGAACAAACAGATAAACTTGAAAATGTGTCCCATACTTTGTTCATTCATCCATCCATCCACTAAGTTCTTAGTTAGAAAGACAGGTGTCAGATTTTGTCAGTGGTTAAGGCGATGCAACACAAGAGCCAGACCCCAGACCCCAGACCGCAGACCCAGACCGCAGACCCAGACCCCCAGACCTCAGACCCAGGGGGACGAGTGATGTGGTCAGACTTTGGTTTCATGTGAACTCTGACCTTGAGCGAGACACATACACACACACAAACAAATATGACTTCCACACACACACACACACACACACACACACAGTCTGAATGTTTTCCTGTCATGTGAACTCTGACCTCCTGAGAGCCGCAGGCTAGACATGATGGAGCCAATCCAGCTGATACTCTCTGCTGACCCTCCGAACTCATCCTGAAACGCCACGAAGAAGATCCCAAAGCTTTTTAGGGTCCCCATCACCAGCACATTCACCTGGAGGCATAGACCGACGGAGGGAGGTACACAGATAGGCAGGCAGACAGACGCACGCAGGCACAAACACACACACACACACAAACCAACACGTGAGCACATGGTCTGCCACACTACAACCATGCAGGGTTGGGGTCAATTCCTTTTCAATTAAGGAAGTACAGTACACTACAATTCAAATTCACTTCAATGCTGGAATTGGAATTTGGTTTATTTTCCAAATGGACCACAACCTTGTGTAATTGCATAACATATCAACAATTATTTCAAGAAATGCTAGAAACGTGTCTAATAGATAAACATTTCATAAACCTCCCAAAAAACACCCAAAGATGAGGAAAGAAGAAGCCGTACCAGGAAGCAGTGAAGTACGACCATCCAGCCCCAGCCACCGTCCGGGGGGTCTTCATATTGGATCTCCTTCCCTTTCTTCTCATCCTCGGTCTTCATACAGGTATTACTTCTCCTGAACAGGTTAACCTTGGCAACCTTGGGCTCGCTGCAAACAAACCACAACAATGCAACACTTTCAAAGTACACCATATCCATATGTAATACTTTGAAAGTACACCATATCCATATATAATACTTTCATATCCATATATAATACTTTCATATCCATATATAATACTTTGAAAGTACACCATATCCATATATAATACTTTCATATCCATATATAATCCTTTCATATCCATATATAATACTTTGAAAGTACACCATATCCATATATAATACTTTCATATCCATATATAATACTTTCATATCCATATATACTACTCTCAAAGTACACCATATCCATATATAATACTTTCATATCCATATATACTATTCTCAAAGTACACCATATCCATATATAATACTTTCATATCCATATATAATACTTTGAAAGTACACCATATCCATATATAATACTTTCATATCCATATGTAATACTTTCAAAGTACACCATATCCATATATAATACTTTCATATCCATATGTAATACTTTCAAAGTACACCATATCCATATATAATACTTTCATATCCATATATAATACTTCCATATCCATATATAATACTTTGAAAGTACACCATATCCATATATAATACTTTCATATCCATATATAATACTTTCATATCCATATATAATACTTTGAAAGTACACCATATCCATATATAATACTTTCATATCCATATATAATACTTTCATATCCATATATACTACTCTCAAAGTACACCATATCCATATATAATACTTTCATATCCATATATACTACTCTCAAAGTACACCATATCCATATATAATACTTTCATATCCATATGTAATACTTTCAAAGTACACCATATCCATATATAATACTCCCATATCCATATATAATACTTTCATATCCATATATAATACTTTCATATCCATATATAATACTTTCATATCCATATATAATACTTTCATATCCATATATAATACTTCCATATCCATATATAATACTTTCATATCATATATAATACTTTCATATCCATATATAATACTTTCATATCCATATATAATACTTCCATATCCATATATAATACTTTCATATCCATATATAATACTTCCATATCCATATATAGTACTTCCATATCCATATATAATACTTTGAAAGTACACCATATCCATATATAATACTTTCATATCCATATATAATACTTTCATATCCATATATAATACATTGAAAGTACACCATATCCATATATAATACTTTCATATCCATATATAATACTTTCATATCCATTAATACTACTCTCAAAGTACACCATATCCATATATAATACTTTCATATCCATATATACTACTCTCAAAGTACACCATATCCATATATAATACTTTCATATCCATATATAATACTTTGAAAGTACACCATACCCATATATAATACTTTCATATCCATATGTAATACTTTCAAAGTACACCATATCCATATATAATACTTTCATATCCATATGTAATACTTTCAAAGTACACCATATCCATATATAATACTTTCATATCCATATATAATACTTTCATATCCATATGTAATACTTTCAAAGTACACCATATCCATATATAATACTTTCATATCCATATATAATACTTTCATATCCATATATAATACATTGAAAGTACACCATATCCATATATAATACTTTCATATCCATATATAATACTTTCATATCCATTAATACTATTCTCAAAGTACACCATATCCATATATAATACTTTCATATCCATATATACTACTCTCAAAGTACACCATATCCATATATAATACTTTCATATCCATATATAATACTTTGAAAGTACACCATACCCATATATAATACTTTCATATCCATATGTAATACTTTCAAAGTACACCATATCCATATATAATACTTTCATATCCATATGTAATACTTTCAAAGTACACCATATCCATATATAATACTTTCATATCCATATATAATACTTTCATATCCATATGTAATACTTTCAAAGTACACCATATCCATATATAATACTTTCATATCCATATATAATACTTTCATATCCATATGTAATACTTTCAAAGTACACCATATCCATATATAATACTTTCATATCCATATATAATACTTTCATATCCATATATAATACTTTCATATCCATATATAATACTTTCATATCCATATATAATACTTTCATATCCATATATAATACTTCCATATCCATATATAATACTTTCATATCCATATATAATACTTTCATATCCATATATAATACTTCCATATCCATATATAATACTTTCATATCCATATATAATACTTCCATATCCATATATAATACTTCCATATCCATATATAATACTTTGAAAGTACACCATATCCATATATAATACTTTCATATCCATATATAATACTTCCATATCCATATATAATACTTTGAAAGTACACCATATCCATATATAATACTTTCATATCCATATATAATACTTTCATATCCATATATAATACTTTGAAAGTACACCATATCCATATATAATACTTTCATATCCATATATAATACTTTCATATCCATGTATACTACTCTCAAAGTACACCATATCCATATATAATACTTTCATATCCATATATACTACTCTCAAAGTACACCATATCCATATATAATACTTTCATATCCATATATAATACTTTGAAAGTACACCATATCCATATATAATACTTTCATATCCATATGTAATACTTTCAAAGTACACCATATCCATATATAATACTTCCATATCCATATATAATACTTTCATATCCATATATAATACTTTCATATCCATATATAATACTTTCATATCCATATATAATTCATATCCATATATAATACTTCCATATCCATATATAATACTTTCATATCCATATATAATACTTCCATATCCATATATAATACTTCCATATCCATATATAATACTTTGAAAGTACACCATATCCATATATAATACTTTCATATCCATATATAATACTTTCATATCCATATATACTACTCTCAAAGTACACCATATCCATATATAATACTTTCATATCCATATATACTACTCTCAAAGTACACCATATCCATATATAATACTTTCATATCCATATATAATACTTTGAAAGTACACCATATCCATATATAATACTTTCATATCCATATGTAATACTTTCAAAGTACACCATATCCATATATAATACTTTCATATCCATATGTAATACTTTCAAAGTACACCATATCCATATATAATACTTTCATATCCATATATAATACTTCCATATCCATATATACTACTCTCAAAGTACACCATATCCATATATAATACTTTCATATCCATATATAATACTTTCATATCCATATATAATACTTTCATATCCATATATAATACTTTCATATCCATATATAATACTTCCATATCCATATATAATACTTCCATATCCATATATAATACTTTGAAAGTAAACTGTAACATGTTTTTTTATTTTTTTATTTACTTCACCTTTATTTAACCAGGTAGGCCAGTTGAGAACACCTTTATTTAACCAGGTAGGCCAGTTGAGAACACCTTTATTTAACCAGGTAGGCCAGTTGAGAACACCTTTATTTAACCAGGTAGGCTAGTTGAGAACACCTTTATTTAACCAGGTAGGCCAGTTGAGAACACCTTTATTTAACCAGGTAGGCTAGTTGAGAACACCTTTATTTAACCAGGTAGGCTAGTAGAGAACACCTTTATTTAACCAGGTAGGCCAGTTGAGAACACCTTTATTTAACCAGGTAGGCCAGTTGAGAACACCTTTATTTAACCAGGTAGGCCAGTTGAGAACACCTTTATTTAACCAGGTAGGCTAGTTGAGAACACCTTTATTTAACCAGGTAGGCCAGTTGAGAACACCTTTATTTAACCAGGTAGGCTAGTTGAGAACACCTTTATTTAACCAGGTAGGCTAGTAGAGAACACCTTTATTTAACCAGGTAGGCCAGTTGAGAACACCTTTATTTAACCAGGTAGGCCAGTTGAGAACACCTTTATTTAACCAGGTAGGCTAGTTGAGAACACCTTTATTTAACCAGGTAGGCTAGTAGAGAACACCTTTATTTAACCAGGTAGGCCAGTTGAGAACACCTTTATTTAACCAGGTAGGCTAGTTGAGAACACCTTTATTTAACCAGGTAGGCCAGTTGAGAACACCTTTATTTAACCAGGTAGGCTAGTAGAGAACACCTTTATTTAACCAGGGAGGCCAGTTGAGAACACCTTTATTTAACCAGGTAGGCCAGTTGAGAACACCTTTATTTAACCAGGTAGGCCAGTTGAGAACACCTTTATTTAACCAGGTAGGCCAGTTGAGAACACCTTTATTTAACCAGGTAGGCCAGTTGAGAACACCTTTATTTAACCAGGTAGGCCAGTTGAGAACACCTTTATTTAACCAGGTAGGCCAGTTGAGAACACCTTTATTTAACCAGGTAGGCCAGTTGAGAACACCTTTATTTAACCAGGGAGGCCAGTTGAGAACACCTTTATTTAACCAGGTAGGCCAGTTGAGAACACCTTTATTTAACCAGGTAGGCTAGTAGAGAACACCTTTATTTAACCAGGTAGGCCAGTTGAGAACACCTTTATTTAACCAGGTAGGCTAGTTGAGAACACCTTTATTTAACCAGGTAGGCTAGTTGAGAACACCTTTATTTAACCAGGGAGGCCAGTTGAGAACACCTTTATTTAACCAGGTAGGCTAGTTGAGAACACCTTTATTTAACCAGGTAGGCCAGTTGAGAACACCTTTATTTAACCAGGTAGGCCAGTTGAGAACACCTTTATTTAACCAGGTAGGCTAGTTGAGAACACCTTTATTTAACCAGGTAGGCCAGTTGAGAACACCTTTATTTAACCAGGTAGGCCAGTTGAGAACACCTTTATTTAACCAGGTAGGCTAGTTGAGAACACCTTTATTTAACCAGGTAGGCCAGTTGAGAACACCTTTATTTAACCAGGTAGGCCAGTTGAGAACACCTTTATTTAACCAGGTAGGCCAGTTGAGAACACCTTTATTTAACCAGGTAGGCTAGTTGAGAACACCTTTATTTAACCAGGTAGGCCAGTTGAGAACACCTTTATTTAACCAGGTAGGCTAGTTGAGAACACCTTTATTTAACCAGGTAGGCCAGTTGAGAACACCTTTATTTAACCAGGTAGGCTAGTTGAGAACACCTTTATTTAACCAGGTAGGCTAGTTGTGAACAAGTTCTCATTTACAACTGTGACCTGGCCAAGATAAAGCAAAGCAGTGCGACAAAAACAACACAGAGTTAAACAAACGTACAGTCAATAACACAATATAAAAATCTATATACAGTGTGTGCAAATGCAGAAGAGTAGAGATGTAAGGCAATGAATAGGCCATAGAGGCGAAATAATTACAAGTATTTAGTATTAACACTGGAGTGATAGATGTGCAGATGATGATATGTAAGTAGAGATACTGAGGTTGCAAAAGAGCAAGAAGATAAATAACTATATGGGATGAGGTAGTTGGGTGTGCTATTTACAGATTGGCTGTGTACATGTTAGGCAACACTGTCAGGGTAAACCGTAACATGGCAACACTGTCAAAGTAAACCATAACATGGCAACACTGTCAAAGTAAACCATAACATGGCAACACTGTCAAAGTAAACCATAACATGGCAACACTGTCAAAGTAAACCATAACATGGCAACACTGTCAAAGTAAACCATAACATGGCAACACTGTCAGGGTAAACCATAACATGGCAACACTGTCAGGGTAAACCATAACATGGCAACACTGTCAGGGTAAACCATAACATGGCAACACTGTCAAAGTAAACCGTAACATGGCAACACTGTCAAAGTAAACCATAACATGGCAACACTGTCAGGGTAAACCGTAACATGGCAACACTGTCAAAGTAAACCGTATCATGGCAACACTGTCAGGGTAAACCGTAACATGGCAACACTGTCAAAGTAAACCATAACATGGCAACACTGTCAGGGTAAACCATAACATGGCAACACTGTCAAAGTAAACCGTAACATGGCATCACTGTCAAAGTAAACCATAGCAACACTGTCAAAGTAAACCGTAACATAGCAACACTGTCAAAGTAAACCGTAACATGGCAACACTGTCAAAGTAAACCGTAACATGGCAACACTGTCAGGGTAAACCATAACATGGCAACACTGTCAGGGTAAACCGTAACATGGCAACACTGTCAAAGTAAACCATAACATGGCAACACTGTCAAAGTAAACCGTAACATGGCAACACTGTCAAAGTAAACCGTAACATGGCAACACTGTCAGGGTAAACCATAACATGGCAACACTGTCAAAGTAAACCGTAACATGGCAACACTGTCAAAGTAAACCGTAACATGGCAACACTGTCAAAGTAAACCGTAACATGGCAACACTGTCAAAGTAAACCGTAACATGGCATCACTGTCAAAGTAAACCATAGCAACACTGTCAAAGTAAACCGTAACATAGCAACACTGTCAAAGTAAACCGTAACATGGCAACACTGTCAAAGTAAACCGTAACATGGCAACACTGTCAAAGCAAACCGTATCATGACAACACTTTCAAAGTAAACCGTATCATGGCAACACTGTCAAAGTAAACCGTAACATGGCAACACTGTCAAAGTAAACCGTAACATGGCAACACTGTCAAAGTAAACCGTAACATGGCAACACTGTCAAAGTAAACCGTAACATGGCAACACTGTCAAAGTAAACCGTAACATGGCAACACTGTCAAAGTAAACCGTAACATGGCAACACTGTCAAAGTAAACCGTATCATGGCAATACTGTCAAAGTAAACCGTATCCATATGTTATACTTTAGGCCACACAAGCTCACAGAACAGAAACGCTGAGTGCTGAAGCGCACAGCGCGTAAAGATTATTCCAAACTGCCTCTGGAAGAAACGTCAGCACAAGAACTGTTAGACGGGAGCTTCATGAAATGGGTTTCAATGGCCGACCAGCCGCACACAAGCCTAAGATCACCTTGCGCGATGCCAAGCGTCAGCTGGAGTGGTATAAAGCTCGACGCCATTGGACTCTGGAGCAGTGGAGTGATGAATCACGCTTCACCATCTGGCAGTCCAATGGACAAATCTAGGTTTGGTGGATGCCAGGAGAATGCTACCTACCCCAATGCATAGTGCCAACTGTAAAGTGATGGAGGAGGAATAATGGTCTGGGGCTGTTTTTCATGGTTCAGGCCCCTTAGTTCCAGTGAAGGGAAATCTTAACACTACAGCATACAATGACTTTCTAGATGATTCTGTGCTTCCAACTTTGTGGCAACAGTTTGGGGAAGGCCCTTTCCTGTTTCAGTATTACAATGCCCCGTGCACTAAGCAAGGTCCACACAGAAATGATTTGTCGAGATCGTTGTGGAAGAACTTGACTGGTCTGCACAGAACCCTGACCTCAACCCCATCGAACACCTTTAGGATGAATTGGAACGCCGGCTGTAAGCGAGACCTAATCGCCCACCATCAGTGGCCAACCTCACTAATGCTTGTGGCTGAATGGAAGCAAGTCCCCGCAACAATGTTCCAATGTGCAACAATGTGATCACCATTTCCTCATACCGTGCGACATGGAGTTGATGGATGGAGTTGATCAGATATTGCTTGTGGTCTGTGGAATGTTGTCCCACTCCTCTTCAATGGCAGTGTGAAGTTGCTGGATATTGGCAGGAATCAGAACACGCTGTCGCACACGTCGATCCAGAGCATCCCAAACATGCTTAATGGGTGACATGTCTGGTGAGTTTGCAGGCCATGGAAGAACTGGGACATTTTCAGCTTACAGATCCTTGCGACATGGGGCAGTGCATTACCATGCTGAAACATGAGGTGATGGTGGCGGATGAATGGCACAAAAATGGGCCTCAGGATCTCATCACGGTATCTTTGTGAATTCAAAATGCAATTGTGTTCATTGTCCGCAACAGTGCCTCTTCAACCTCAGGAGGCTGAAGAAATTTGTCTTGAGACCTAAAACACTCACAAACTTTTATAGATGCACAATTGAGAGCGTCCTGTCGGGCTGTATCACCGCCTGGTATGGCAACTGCACTGCCCACAACCGCAGGGCTCTCCAGAGGGTGGTGCGGTCTGCACAACGCATCACCGGGGGCAAACTACCTGCCCTCCAGGCCACAGCACCCGTTGTCACAGGAAGGCCAAAAAGATCATCAAGGACAACAACCACCCGAGCCATTGCCTGTTCACCCCGCTACCATCCAGAAGGTGAGGTCAGTACAGGTGCATAAAGCTGGGACCAAGAGACTGAAAAACAGATTTGTGTGTATTAGGTAGTTGTTGGGGAATTGTTAGATTACTTGTTAGATATTATTGCACTGTCGGAACTAGAAGCACAAGCATTTCGCTACACTCGCAATAACATCTGCTAACCATGTATATGTGACCAATAACATTTAATTTGATATCGGTTACGACGTCAAACTGCAGTCAGGTCAAGGACAACCAGCACGCAGATGAGCTTCCCCGAGTCGGTTTCTGACAGTATGTGCAGAAATTATTCGGTTGTGCAAACTCACAGTTTCATCAGCTCTCCGGGTGGCTGGTCTCAGACAATCCTAAAGGGGAAGAAGCCGGATTTGGAGGTCCTGGGCTGGAGTGGTTGCACATGGTCACATGTGCTATTATCTATGCATAGTCACTTTAATAACGCTACCTACATGTACATATAACCTCAATTACCTCGACTAACCGGTGCCCCCGCACATTGACTCTGTACCGGTACCCCCTGTATATAGCCTCACTATTGTTATTTTACTACTTTATTTGTTACTTTTATTTTTTGTTATCTTTCTTAAAACTGCATTGTTGGTGAAGGGCTTGTACGTTAGCATTTCATTGTTGTATACGGCGCATGTGACAAACACAATTTGATTTGATTTGAAAGCATTTGAAGAACAAACACAATTTCCAAGAATACTGCCAGCCTATCCTAGTTCCCAGCAACTACATTGACTGGTAGCTTTTTTTCTTCTTCTGTTAGACATCTCTGTTAGACATCTCTGTTAGACATCTCTGTTAGACATCTCTGTTAGACATCTCTGTTATACATCTCTGTTATACATCTCTGTTAGACATCTCTGTTAGACATCTCTGTTAGACATCTCTGTTAGACATTTAGACATCTCTGTTAGACATCTCTGTTAGACATCTCTGTTAGACATCTCTGTTAGACATTTCTGTTAGATATTTCTGTTAGACATCTCTGTTAGACATCTCTGTTAGACATCTCTGTTAGACATCTCTGTTATACATCTCTGTTAGACATCTCTGTTAGACATCTCTGTTAGACATCTCTGTTAGACATCTCTGTTAGACATCTCTGTTAGACATCTCTGTTAGACATCTCTGTTAGACATCTCTGTTAGACATCTCTGTTAGACATCTCTGTTAGACATCTCTGTTAGACATTGCCTGCAGATCCTGTATCATCAATAAACAATTCTCTCTGTAAGTGCTGAGTCTGCATGTCTTCAAGTAAAATATATATCCTCTTCTACAACCACCAACACGTTGCAACATATTCCACACTTCATTGATTGCTGATACAGCAAAGGACTAAGGACAGAGGTCAAAGAGGGACATTCAAATCAGTACACTGATAGGTGTTGAGTGCTGACAGACTAGGGTGCAAAATTGCAGTAACTTTCACAAAATCCCAGTTGGAAGAGTCCCGGAATGTCCCGGAATCACAAGGGAATGTACAGGAACTCCAGAATCCTTTTTCGCCAGAAGGTATACTGGAAAACATGGGCATTTTCGGGCAGTTACCCAAGTTTTTGCTCCCCTATCTATGACTCACCACATTTCCTCTGCTGTCCTCGGATGATACTTTGCATCGTGCAACACTGAAATATATTCCACACAGGTAGACGAATGGACAGCCAGACATACAAGGCCATACATGACAATAGGATCTAAATGAATTGAATGGTATTGCAGGGTAAAGATCGTGCTAAAGATCAATGGTTTATCTCAGGGGTATTCAAATATTACCCTACGAGTTCCAGACGGTGCTGGTTTTCTGTTTTACCTAATAATGAATTTGCACACACCTGGTGTCCCAGGTCTAAATCAGTCCCTGATTAGAGGGGAATCACCCACCTGGTGTCCCAGGTCTAAATCAGTCCCTGATTAGAGGGGAATCACCCACCTGGTGTCCCAGGTCTAAATCAGTCCCTGATTAGAGGGGAATCACCCACCTGGTGTCCCAGGTCTAAATCAGTCCCTGACTAGAGGGGAATCACCCACCTGGTGTCCCAGGTCTAAATCAGTCCCTGATTAGAGGGGAATCACCCACCTGGTATCCCAGGTCTAAATCAGTCCCTGATTAGAGGGGAATCACCCACCTGGTGTCCCAGGTCTAAATCAGTCCCTGACTAGAGGGGAATCACCCACCTGGTGTCCCAGGTCTAAATCAGTCCCTGATTAGAGGGGAATCACCCACCTGGTGTCCCAGGTCTAAATCAGTCCCTGATTAGAGGGGAATCACCCACCTGGTGTCCCAGGTCTAAATCAGTCCCTGATTAGAGGGGAATCACCCACCTGGTGTCCCAGGTCTAAATCAGTCCCTGATTAGAGGGGAATCACCCACCTGGTGTCCAGCAGGTCTAAATCAGTCCCTGACTAGAGGGGGAATCACCCACCTGGTGTCCCAGGTCTAAATCAGTCCCTGATTAGAGGGGAATCACCCACTTGGTGTCCCAGGTCTAAATCAGTCCCTGATTAGAGGGGAATCACCCACCTGGTGTCCCAGGTCTAAATCAGTCCCTGATTAGAGGGGAATCACCCACCTGGTGTCCCAGGTCTAAATCAGTCCCTGATTAGAGGGGAATCACCCACCTGGTGTCCCAGGTCTAAATCAGTCCCTGATTAGAGGGAATCACCCACCTGGTGTCCCAGGTCTAAATCAGTCCCTGATTAGAGGGGAATCACCCACCTGGTGTCCCAGGTCTAAATCAGTCCCTGATTAGAGGGGAATCACCCACCTGGTGTCCCAGGTCTAAATCAGTC
This sequence comes from Oncorhynchus tshawytscha, assembly GCF_018296145.1. Classification (NCBI taxonomy): domain Eukaryota; kingdom Metazoa; phylum Chordata; class Actinopteri; order Salmoniformes; family Salmonidae; genus Oncorhynchus; species Oncorhynchus tshawytscha. Next base: position 81,133,708 of record NC_056444.1, on the reverse strand, counting down.
CCTGATTAGAGGGGAATCACCCACCTGGTGTCCCAGGTCTAAATCAGTCCCTGATTAGAGGGGAATCACCCACCTGGTGTCCCAGGTCTAAATCAGTCCCTGATTAGAGGGGAACAATGAAAACACGCAGTGGAACTGGCTTCCAGGACAGAAGTTGAGTTAGAGGGGATTATCTGTTAATCTGTGAGGACATTCAGTGAGAGTTGGACGTGAGTCTCAATGGAAAGGTGCACAACCTCTGTCTATCTATTGTAGTTGACAGTGTAGTGATGTTTATACTGTATACGGTGTACTGATGTGTATATAGTGTACTGATGTGTATAGTGTATATGGTGTACTGATGTATATAGTGTATATAGTGTACTGATGTGTATATAGTGTACTGATGTGTATAGTGTATATGGTGTACTGATGTATATAGTGTATATAGTGTACTGATGTATATAGTGTACTGATGTGTATAGTGTATATAGTGTACTGATGTATATAGTGTATATAGTGTACTGATGTGTATAGTGTACTGATGTATATAGTGTACTGATGTGTATAGTGTATATAGTGTACTGATGTATATAGTGTATATAGTGTACTGATGTATATAGTGTACTGATGTGTATAGTGTATATAGTGTACTGATGTATATAGTGTATATAGTGTACTGATGTATATAGTGTACTGATGTGTATAGTGTACTGATGTGTATAGTGTACTGATGTGTATAGTGTATATAGTGTACTGATGTGTGTAGTGTATATAACTTACTGATGTGTGTGGTGTACTGATGTGTGTAGTGTACAGATGTGTATAGTGTACTGATGTGTATAGTGTATATAGTGTACTGATGTCTATAGTGTAGTGATCTGTATAGTGTATATATTGTACTGATGTGTGTAGTAGAAGTCGACCGATTAATCGGAATGGTCGATTAATTTGGGACGATTTCAAGTTTTCATAACAATCGGTATTCTGCATTTTTGGACACCGATCATGGCCGATTACATTGCACTCCACGAGGAGACTGCGTGGCAGGCTGACCACCTGTTATGCGAGTGTAGCAAGGAGCCAAGGTAAGGTGCTAGCTAGCATTAAACATATCTTATAAAAAACAATCAATCTTTACATAATCACTAGTTAACTACACAAGGTTGATTATATTACTCTAGCTTGTCCTGCGTAATTGATGCGGTGCCTGTTAATTTATCATTGAATCACAGCCTACTTCGCCAAACGGGTGATTTAACAAGCGCATTTGCGAAAAAAGCACAATCGTTGCACGAATGTACCTAACCATAAACATCAATGCCTTTCTTAAAATCAATACACAGAAGTATATATTTTTAAACCTACATATTTAGTTAAAAGAAATTCATGTTAGCAGGAAATATTAAACTAGGGAAATTGTGTCACTTCTTTTGCGTTCATTGCACGCAGAGTCAGGGTATATTTAACAGTTTGGGTCCCCTGGCTCGTTGAGAACTAATTTGCCAAAATGTTTACGTAATTATGACATAACATTGAAGGTTGTGCAATGTAACAGCAATATTTAGACTTACGGATGCCATCCATTAGATAAAATACGGAACGGTTCCGTATTTCACTGAAAGAATAAACATTTGGTTTTCTAAATGATAGTTTCCGGATTTGACCATATTAATGACCTAAGACTCGTATTTCTGTGTGTTATTATATTATAATTAAGTCTATGATTTGGTAAAGCAGTCTGACTGAGCGGTGGTAGGCAGCAGCAGGCTCGTAAGCATTCATTCAAACAGCACTTTACTGCGTTTGCCAGCAGCTCTTTGCAATGCTTCAAGCATTGTGCTGTTTATGACCAAGCCTATTAACTCCCGAGATTAGGCTGGCAATACTATAGTACCTCTTAGAACATCCAATAGTCAAAGGTATATTAAATACAAATGGTTTAGAGGGAAATAGTCCTATAATAACTAGAACCTAAAACTTCTTACCTGGGAATATTGAAGACTCATGTTAAAAGGAACCACCAGCTTTCATATGTTCTCATGTTCTGAGCAAGGAACTTAAACGTTAGCTTTTTTACATGGCACATTTTGCACTTTTACTTTATTCTCCAACACTTTGTTTTTGCATTATTTAAACCAAATTGAACATGTTTCATGATTTATTTGAGACTAAATTGATTTTATTGATGTATTATATTAAGTTAAAATAAGTGTTCATTCAGTATTGTTGTAATTGTCATTATTACAAATATATATATAAAAATCAATTACCGATTAATCGGTATCGGCATTTTTTTTGGTCCTCCAATAATCGGTATCGGTGTTGAAAAATCATAATCGGTCGACCTCTAGTGTGTAGTGTATTGTCACGCCCTGGTCTAAGTATTTTGTGTTTTTCTTCATGTATTGGGTCAGGCCAGGGTGTGGCATGGGGTTTTTGTATTGTGGTGTGTTTTGTCTTGGGGTTTTGGTGTGTATGTATTGGGATTGTAGCTAGTGGGGTTATCTAGCAAAGTCTATGGCTGTCTGGAGTGGTTCTCAATCAGAGGCAGGTGTTTATCGTTGTCTCTGATTGGGAACCATATTTAGGTAGCCATATTCTTTGAGTTTGTCGTGGGTGATTGTCCTTAGTGTCCTCTGTGTTAGTTTGCACCAGTTTAGGCTGTTTCGGTTTTCACATTACGTTTATTGTTTTTGTAAAGTTCGTGTTTGTTTATTATTAAATAAACATGGATTGCAATAGCCACGCTGCATTTTGGTCCGACTCTCCTTCACACCTAGAGAACCGTTACATGTATAAAGTGTACTGATTTTCATAGTGTAATGATGTGTATTGTGTACCGATGTGTGTAGTGTTTATAGTATACTGATGTGAATAGTGTACTAATGTGTATAGTGTATATAGTGATGTGTGTAGTGTACAGATGTCTATACTGTGTATAGTGTACTGATGTGTACAGTACATATTGTATAGTATATATAGTGTACGGATGTGCATAGTGTGTATAGTGTACTGATGTGTATAGTCTATATAATGTACTGATGTGTATAGTGTACTAATGTGTATAGTGTATATAGTGTACAGATGTGTATAGTGTATAGTGTACTAATGTGTATAGTGTATATAGTGTACAGATGTGTATAGTGTATAGTGTACTGATGTGTATAGTGTATATAGTGTACTGATGTGTATAGTGTACTGATGTGTATAGTCTCCTGATGTGTATAGTCTACTGATGTGTATAGTGTATATAGTTTAATGATTATCACTGAATCACTGATGAACTGCACTTTTTCTATCTGTGTTCATTGTCTGTAAATGTCCTTGTCTATATTCACTGCAGCCGACGTGAGTAAAACATTTAAACGTGTCAACCCTCGCAAGGCTGCAGGCCCAGACGGCAGAGCATGCGCAGACCAGCTGGCTGGTGTGTTTATGGACATATTCAATCAATCCTTATCCCAGTCTGCTGTTCCCACATGCTTCAAGAGGGCCACCATTGTTCCTGTTCCCAAGAAAGCTAAGGTAACTGAGCTAAACGACTACCAGCCCATAGCACTCACCTCCGTCATCATGAAATGCTTTGAGAGACTAGTCAAGGACCATATCACCTCCACCCTACCGGACACCCTAGACCCACTCCAATTTGCTTACCGCCCAAATAGGTCCACAAACGACGCAATCACACTGCACTGTGCCCTATCCCATCTGGACAAGAGAAATACCTATGTGAGAATGCTGTTCATCGACTACAGCTCAGCATTTAACACCATAGTACCCTCCAAACTCGTCATCAAGCTCGAGACCCTGGGTCTCGACCCCGCCCTGTGCAACTGGATATTGGACTTCCTGACAGGCCGCCCCCAGGTGGTGAGGGTAAGTAACAACATCTCCACCCCGCTGATCCTCAACACTGGGGCCCCACAAGGGTGCATTCTGAGCCCTCTCCTGTACTCCCTGTTCACCCACGACAGCGTGGCCATGCACGCCTCCAACTCAATCATCAAGTTTGCGGACGACACTACAGTTGTTGGTAATCAAGCCTACCAACAACGACGAGACGGCCTACAGGGAGGAGGTGAGGGCCCTCGGAGTGTGGTGTCAGGAAAATAACCTCACACTCAACGTCAACAAAACAAAGGAGATGATCGTGGACTTCAGGAAACAGCAGAGGGAGCACCCCCCTATCCACATCGACTGGACAGTAGTGGAGAGGGTGGAAAGTTTTAAGTTCCTTGGCGTACACATCACGGACAAACTGAATTGGTCCACCCACACAGACAGCATTGTGAACAAGGCGCAGCAGCGCCTCTTCAACCTCAGGAGGCTGAAGAAATATGGCTTGTCACCAAAAGCACACAAACTTCTACAGATGCACAATCGAGAGCATACTGTCGGGCTGTATCATCGCCTGGTACGGCAACTGCTCCGCCCACAACCGTAAGGCTCTCCAGAGGGTAGTGAGGTCTGCACAACGCATCACCGGGGGCAAACTACCTGCCCTCCAGGACACCTACACCACCCGATGTCACAGGAAGGCCATAAAGATAATGAAGGACAACAACCACCCGAGCCACTGCCTGTTCACCCCGCTATCATCCAGAAGGCGAGGTCAGTACAGGTGCATCAAAGCAGGGACTGAGAGACTGAAAAACAGCTTGTATCTCAAGGCCATCAGACTGTTAAACAGCCACCACTAACACTGAGTGGCTGCTGCCAACACACTGACTCAACTCCAGCTCACTTTAATAATGGAAATGGATGGAAATTGATGTACAAAATGTATCACTAGCCACGTTAAACAATGCCACTTAATATAATGTTTACATACCCTACATTACTCATCTCATATGTATATACTGTACTCTATACCATCTACTGCATCTTGCCATCTTTATGTAATACATGTATCACTAGCCACTTTAAACAATGCCACTTTTATAGCTTTACATACCCTACATTACTCATCTCATATGTATATACTGTACTCGGTACCATCTACTGCATCTTGCCTATGCCGTTCTGTACCATCACTCATTCATATATCTTTATGTACATATTCTTTATCCCTTTACACTTGTGTGTATAAGGGAGTAGTTGTGGAATTGTTAGGTTAGATTACTCGTTGGTTATTACTGCATTGTCGGAACTAGAAGCACAAGCATTTCGCTACACTCACATTAACATCTGCTAACCATGTGTATGTGACAAATAAAATTTGATTTGATTTGATCTCTGCTTGATGATATGTTTTGATGTATGCACAGAGCAGCAAACCAAATATCCTTAATGGGATAATTAAGACCAACTTTTCGGCTTAAATTACAAACTACAGGTTTGGGTCAAATCTGTGAAACCCTCTGTATTTTCAATTATTATGGTGGCAGCATCATGTCATGGGTATGCTTGTCATCGGCAGGGACTGGGGAGATTGTCGGGATCAAAATAAATATGAAAGGAGTGAAACCCAGGTAAAAATGTAAAGTAAAACACGTCTCAGTCTTTTGAAAACATAACTCTGGAATACAGTTTTATTTTTTCAGCGAGACAATTACACAAATGCTTATGCCAAAGACACACCAGAATAGCTTTCCAATAGGTGTTGAGTGGTCGACTTTGACTAGGCACTGTATGTACATAATCTCTCAATATGAAAATACGTATATTCTATATTCATGAAAAAACATATCCTGGATATTATACCTAAACATACACTACCGTTCAAAAGTTTAGGGTCACTTAGAAATGTCCTTGTTTATGAAAGAAAAGCACATCTTTTGTCCATTAAAATAACATAAAATTGATCAGAAATACAGTGTAGACATTGTTAATGATATAAATGACTATTGTCGCTGGAAACGGAAGATTTCCGTTGGTAGATTAGTGGGGTTCCGTGTGGTAGAGGGGACCAATCCAATTGACAAAATAGTTATAGTTATAGTGGCCCAAGAAAATTGTCCGATGGACCTATTCAGCTAGCAGCCGATATGCTCTAAACAGCTAACGATTAGCGTTAGCAGATGGGCGTTCAGGTTACGTCGCGACGGAGGGGCCAGTTGAATAACCCCCTCGGGCAGATAACGTCGGTAGACCAGTTGTGAAGGCCCGGGGGGGCTCCACACCGGCAGTAAAACAGGTCCAGATAGGTGATTGTAGCCCAGGAGTGGCTGATGGAACTCTTCAGCTAGCCGGAAGATGGCAAGCAAGCAACACTGAGCCATGCATGAAAGCACCAGCTGTCTGTATGGTCACGCTCTCTGTAGCCGATGTAAGACCTTTAAACAGGTTAATGTTCATACTGATTACCAGGATGTGTACTCAGAGCATGCGTTGACCAGCTGGCTAGTGTCTTCACTGACATTTTCAACCTCTCCCTGACCCAGTCTGTAATACCTACATGTTTCAAGCTGACCACCATAGTCCCTGTGCCCAAGAACGCCAAGGTAACCTGTCTAAATAACTACCGCCACGTAAGACTCACATCTGTAGTCATGCAATGCTTTGAAAGGCTGGTCATGACTCACATCAACACCCTCATCCTGGAAACTCTAGACCCACGCCAATTCCCATACCGCCCCAACAGATCTACAGATGACGCATTCTCAATCACACTCCACACTGCCCATTCCCACCTAGACAAAAGGAAGTGTTCAGTGTTCAGTGTTCAACAAAGCATACCTGGTAGTAGTTGTAGTTTTTTAAACAGTACCCTACCCCCAAGACCAATTTGTGTGTTAATTTGACAATTGAAAAAATAAATACTGCTTAAATACTGTATCACGTTTCAGGTAAGACCCAAGTGCAGACTGTGTTGAAGTAACAATGTTGATTACAACAACAGGGGTAGGCAAACGACAGGTCAAGGCAGGCAGAGGTCATAATCCAGAGTAGGGGCAAAGGTACCAGATGGCAGGTAGGCTCAGGGTCAGGGTCAGGGGAAAGGGCAGGCAGAGTGGTCAGGCAGGTGGGCATAGAGTCAGGACAGGCAATGGTCTAAACCAGGAGGGTGAGAAAAGAGAGACTGGGGAAAAGCAGGAGCTGAGAAACACAACGCTGGTTGACTTGACAAACAAGACGAACTGGCAACAGACAAACAGAGAACACAGTTATAAGTACCTAGGGGATAATGGGGAAGATGGGCGACACCTGGAGGGGGTGGATACAAGCACAAGGACAGTTGAAACAGATCAGGGCGTGACCCACTGTAATGCAGTTTGGATTGAATTGAGCCCTAATCAAAATTTTCAAGGTGATGATTACACTTTTCTTCCCAACACAATACTGCAATAAATGCACATTACAAAAATGTGTTTTGTGCTACATGTGGGATTCGAGTTTACACTGCAAGTTGGCAAAAGATGTCAGCAACTCAGTGCGTTAACACTGTGGGCCAACTGTCCAGAGCCTTACCACTGTGGGCTAACTGTCCGGAGCCTTACCACTGTGGGCTAACTGTCCAGAGCGTTACCACTGTGAGCTAACTGTCTGGAGCCTTACCACTGTGAGCTAACTCTCCAGAGCCATACAACTGTGGGCTAACTGTCTGGAGCCTTACCACGGTGGGCTAACTGTCCAGAGCCTTACCACTGTGGGCTAACTGTCCAGAGCCTTACCACTGTGGGCTAACTGTCCAGTGCCTTACCACTGTGGGCTAACTGTCCAGAGCCTTACCACTGAGCTAACTGTCCAGAGCCTTACCACTGAGCTAACTGTCCGGAGCCTTACCACTGTGGGCTAACTGTCCGGAGCCTTACCACTGTGGGCTAACTGTCCAGAGCCTTACCACTGTGGGCTAACTGTCCAGAGCCTTACCACTGAGCTAACTGTCCAGAGCCTTACCACTGAGCTAACTGTCCAGAGCCTTACCACTGTGAGCTAACTGTCCGGAGCCTTACCACTGAGCTAACTGTCCAGAGCCTTACCACTGTGAGCTAACTGTCCAGAGCCTTACCACTGTGAGCTAACTGCCTAAAGCCGTATATATGGTTACGATGCGCATCATCATTTTATATCACAAATAAAGTGACTAAGTGGGCAGTTGAAGTCAGCGAGGAGGCAAATATTTGTGGGGTTCTTGCATGGAAATTGCATTAAATTCTGCTTATATCACGCTACGCCATCATAAACACAAAGTTCAAATGTTCAAATTTCCGAGATTGTGAGTGCTTTTGAAGTGACAGGTTGCCACGAAATCTGTCGCCTATCTCTGTAGCCTTCTAGGAGTCGTGAGGACAAGGATTCAGCAGGAGGCAGGCAGGTAGAGATGGAAATGAGTGTTTACACAGTGCTGGTGTTTCAAAGATTATGTTACAAGTGCATATACGAAGTTCTGTCTTTAAAATGTCAGCATTCAAAAGAAAAAGTCTCATCAGGCAAAACCTGTTTGAACCAATAAAGCACAGGTGGGGTCTACCAGGCTCAGATACAGCCTCTCCATGAGTTACCCAACCTTGAACTAAAGTAACTACAGCAACCGCAAACAGGCACTTGGCCACACCTATTCTTGGCGCACAGGCCAGGTACTGTATATCTATGCATGCTAAAGCAGGTGTTCAGACAACATTAAAACAGACACATACTCCCCAATGAAACACAATGAAGAAATTCACAGTAAATTGACAGTAATTTGACAGTAAACTGACAGCAAACAGACAGTAAACTGATGGTAAATTCACAGTAAATTGACAGTAATTTGACAGTAAACTGACAGCAAACAGACAGTAAACTGATGGTAAATTCACAGTAAATTGACAGTAATTTGACAGTAAACTGACAGCAAACAGACAGTAAACTGATGGTAAATTCACAGTAAATTGACAGTAATTTGACAGTAAACTGACAGCAAACAGACAGTAAACTGATGGTAAATTCACAGTAAATTGACAGTAATTTGACAGTAAACCGACAGCAAACAGACAGTAAACTGATGGTAAATTGACAGTAAATTGACAGTAAACCGACAGTAATTTGACGGTAAATTGACAGTAAATTGACAGTAAACGGACAGTAATTTGACAGTAAACTGACAGTAAATTGACAGTAAACCGACAGTAAACTGACAGTAAATTGACAGTAAACTGGTAAATGCAATTAAATAAACCAAAAGTTTTGCTGTTTGTGAGCTCTCCAAACAACATTCCCACTTGGAGAATGAGAATGGTATGAATGTATATTATATTTAATGAATTATAAACATTTCCGTAACTAAACATTCTAAATGAATGGGGGAATATGTTGCAAGAGGACAAGTACATTAGAGTGTCTAGTTTGAGAAACAGACGCCTCACAAGTCCTCAACTGGCAGCTTCATTAAATAGTACCCGCAAAACACAAGTCTCAACGTCAACAGGGAAGAGGCGACTCCGGGATGTTGGCCTTTTACGCAGAGTTCCTCTGTCCAGTGTTCTGTGTTCTTTTGCCCATCTTAATCTTTTCTTTTTATTGGCCAGTCTGAGATATGGCTTTTTCTTTGCAACTCTGCCTTAATCTTAAATAAGCATGCCCCATTCAAGAAATTTAGAACCAGGAACAGATATAGCCCTTGGTTCTCTCCAGACCTGACCAGCACAGACCAGACCAGCACAAAAACATCCTGTGGTTGTTCTGCATTAGCACCGAAGAGCCCCCGTGATATGCAACTTTTCAGGGAAGTTAGGAAAACCAAGGCTAGCTTTTTCAAGCAGAAATGTGCTTCCTGCAACACAAACTCAAAAAAGTTCTGGGACAAGGGTGTCCCGGGTGGCGCAGTGGTTAAGGGTGCTGTACTGCAGCGGCAGCTGTGCCATCAGAGACTCTGGGTTCGCGCCCAGGCTCTGTCGTAACCGGCCGCGACGCAGAATTGGCCTAGCGTCGTCCGGGTTAGGGGGGGCTTGGACGGTAGGGATGTCCTTGTCTCATCCCGCACCAGCGACTCCTGTGGCGGGCCGGGCGCAGTGCGCGCTAACCAAGGTTGCCAGGTGCACAGTGTTTCCTCCGACACATTGGTGCGGCTGGCTTCCGGGTTGGATGCGCGCTGTGTTAAGAAGCAGTGCGGCTTGGTTGGATTGTGTATCGGAGGACGCATGACTTTCAACCTTCGTCTCTCCCGAGCCCGTACGGGAGTTGTAGCGATGAGACAAGATAGTAGCTACTACAACAATTGGATACCATGAAATTGGGGAGAAAAAGGGGTAAAATTCAAAACAATTAAAATTTAAGAAAAGTTCTGGGACACTGTAAAGTCCAGTGAGAGCACCTCCTCCCAGTGGCCCACTGCACCGAGGATAGGGAACTCTGTCACCACCGATAAATCCACCATAATTGAGAATTTCAATAAGCATTTTTGTACGGCTGGCCATGCTTTCCACCTGGCTACCCCTACCCCGGTCAACAGCCCTGTCCTCAGCCCTGTCCTCCCCACAGCAACTTGCCCAATCCTCCCCCACTTCTCCTTCACCCAAATCCAGATAGCTGATGTTCTGAAAGAGCTGCAAAATCTGGACCCCTACAAACCAGCCGGGCTAGACAATGTGGACCCTCTCTTTCTAAAATTATCTGCCGAAATTGTTGCAACCCCTATTACTAGCCTGTTCAACCTCTCTTTCTGAGATTCTGAGATTCCCAAAAATTGGAAAGCAGCTGCGGTCATCCCTATCTTCAAAGGGGGGGACACTCTTGACCCAAACTGCTACAGACCTATATCTATCCTACCCCGCCATTCTAAGGTCTTCGAAAGCCAAGTCAACAAACAGATTACCGACTATTTAGAATCCCCCAGTACCTTCTCCAGCTATGGAATCTGGTTTCAGAGCTGGTCATGGGTGCACCTCAGCCACGCTCAAGGTCCTAAACGATATCTTAACCGCCATCGATAAGAAACAATACTGTGCAGCCGTATTCATTGATCTAATCAAGGCTTTCGACTCTGTCAATCACCACATCCTTATCGGCAGACTCAACAGCCTTGGTTTCTCAAATGATTGCCTCGCCTGGTTCACCAACTTCTTCTCCGATAGAGTTCAGTGTGTCAAATCGGAGGGCCTGTTGTCCGGGCCTCGGGGTGCTCTCCTTCCCGACTCACATCAAACCTCTCCAATCCAAAATGAAATCTAGAATTGGCTTCCTATTTCGCAACAAAGCATCATTCACTCATGCTGCCAAACATACCCTCGTAAAACTGACCATCCTACTGATGCTCCATTTGGCGATGTCATTTACAAAATAGCCAACACTCCAACACTCTACTCAACAAATTAGATGCAGTCTATCACATTGCCATCCGTTATGTCACCAAAGCCCCATATACTACCCACCACTGCGACCTGTATGCTCTCGTTGGTTGGCCCTCGCTGGTCACCCCCAAAGCCAAGGTAGGATTAGTGTCCCGCCCTTTGGAAGCGGCAGCTCTAGCCTTTAGCTTAGTGCAGATGTTGCCATGGCTTCTGGGATATGTAGAATGCTATAAGTACATAAATTGTTTGCTCAGTGGGAAATTAATATCCAACTAGTCAGTGAGTTTGTCATTTGTGACAGCAACTATGTGAGCTAATTACAGTATTATAGACACTATATCCTGGGATTCCCTATGATCTATGTAGAAGAACCCCTTACAGTATTATATACACTAATATACACTATGTCCTGGGATTTCCTATGATCTTCTATGTAGAAGAACCCCTTACAGTATTATAGACACTATGTCCTGGGATTTTCTATGATCTTCTAGTTAGAAAATGGCGCCACACCAAACTGGAACTCTTCCGACTAGCTTGGAAAGACAGCACCGTGCAGTATCGAAGAGTCCTCACTGATGCTCGATCATCCTATTTTTCCAACTTAATAGAGAAAAATAAGAACAATCCAAAATGTATTTTTGATACTCTCGCAAAGCTAACTAAAAAGCAGCATTCCCCAAGAGAGGATGGCTTTCACTTCAGCAGTAATAAATTAATGAACTTATTTGAGGAAAAGATCATGATCATTAGAAAGCAAATTACGGACTTCTCTTTTAATCTGCGTATTCCTCCAAAGCTCAGTTGTCCTGGGTCTGCACAACTCTGCCAGGACCTAGGATCAAGGGAGACACTCAAGTGTTTTAGTACTATATATCTTGACACAATGATGAAAACAATCATGGCCTCTAAACCAAGCTGCATACTGGACCCTATTCCAACTAAACTACTGAAAGAGCTGCTTCCTGTGCTTGGCCCTCCTATGTTGAACATAATAAACGTCTCTCTATCCATCAGATGTGTACCAAACTCACTAAAAGTGGCAGTAATAAAGCCTCTCTTGAAAAAGCCAAACCTTGACCCAGAAAATATAAAAAACTATCGGCCTATATCGAATCTCCCATTCCTCTCAAAACAAATTGAAAAAGCTGTTGCGCAGCAACTCACTGGCTTCCTGAAGACAAACAATGTATACAAAATGCTTCAGTCTGGTTTCAGACCCCATCATAGCACTGAGACTGCACTTGTGAAGGTGGTAAATTACCTTTTAATGGCGTCAGACCGAGGCTCCTAGACCTTAGTGCTGCTTTTGATACCATCGATCACCACATTCTTTTGGAGAGATTGAAAACCCAAATTGATCTACACGGACAAGTTCTGGACTGATTCTTCTGTTGAATCTGACAATTAATCTTGATGGTTGTACAGTCGTCTCAAACAAAACTGTGAAGGACCTCGGCGTTACTCTGGACCCTGATCTCTCTTTTGACAAACATATCAAGACTGTTTCAAGGACAGCTTTTTTCCATCTACGTAACATTGCAAAAATCAGAAATGTTCTGTCCAGAAATGATGCAGAAAAATTCATCCATGCTTTTGTCACTTCTAGGTTTAGACTACTGCAATGCTCTACTTTCCGGCTACCCGGATAAAGCACTAAATAAACTTCAGTTACTGCTAAATACGGCTGCTAGAATCCTGACTAGAACCAAAAGATTTGATCATATTTCTCCAGTGCTAGCCTCTCTACACTGGCTTCCTGTAAGGCAAGGGCTGATTTCAAGGTTTTACTGTTAACCTACAAAGCATTACATGGGCTTGCTCCTACCCATCTTTCCGATTTGGTCCTGCCGTACATACCTACACGTACGCTACGGTCACAAGACGCAGGCTTGCTAATTGTCCCTAGAATTTCTAATCAAATAGCTGGAGGCAGGGCTTTCTCCTATAGAGCTCCATTTTTATGGAATGGTCTGCCTACCCATGTGAGAGGCCAGACTCGGTCTCAACCTTTAAGTCTTTACTGAAGACTCATCTCTTCAGTGGGTCATATGATTGAGTGTAGTCTGGCCCAGGAGTGGGAAGGTGAACGGAAAGGCTCTGGAGCAACGAACCACCCTTGCTGTCTCTGCCTGGCCGGTTCCCCTCTTTCCACTGGGATTCTCTGCCTCTAACCCTATTACAGGGGCTGAGTCACTGGCTTACTGGTGCTCTTTCATGCCGTCCCTAGGAGGGGTGAGCCACTTGAGTGGGTTGAGTCACTGACGTGGTCTTCCTGTCTGGGTTGGCAACCTCCTTGGGTTGTGCTGTGGTGGAGATCTTTGTGGGCTATACTCGGCCTTGTCTCAGGATGGTAAGTTGGTGGTTGAAGATATCCCTCTAGTAGTGTGGGGGCTGTGGGTGCGGTTATATCCTGCCTGTTTGGCTCTGTCCGGGGGTATCATCGGACGGGGCCACAGTGTCTCCTGACCCCTCCTTTCTCAGCCTCCAGTATTTATGCTGCAGTAGTTTATGTCTCGGGGGGCTAGGGTCAGTTTGTTATATCTGGAGTACTTCTCCTGTCTTATCCGGTGTCCTTTCTTTCTTTCTCTCTCTCTCGGAGGACCTGAGCCCTAGGAACATGCCTCAGGACTACCTGGCATGATGACTCCTTGCTGTCCCCAGTTCACCTGGCCGTGCTGCTGCTCCAGTTTCAACTGTTCTGCCTGCGGCTATGGAACCCTGACCTGTTCACCGGATGTGCTACCTGTCCCAGACCTGCTGTTTTCTACTCTCTAGAGACAGCAAGAGCGGTAGAGATACTCTCAATAATCGGCTATGAAAAGCCAACTGACATGTACTCCTGAGGTGCTGACCTGTTGCACCCTCGACAACTACTGTGATTATTATTATTTGACCATGCTGGTTATTTATGAACATTAGAACATCTCAACCATGTTCTGTTATAATCTCCACCCAGCACAGCCAGAAGAGGACTGGCCACCCCTCAGAGCCTGGTTCCTCTCTAGGTTTCTTTCTAGATTTTGGCCTTTCTAGGGAGTTTTTCCTAGCCACTACACCTGCATTGCTTGCTGTTTGGGGTTTTAGGCTGGGTTTCGGTACAGCACTTTGAGATATCAGCTGATGTAAGAAGGGCTATATAAATACATTTGATTTAATTTGATTTAGAAGAACCCTCTTACAGTATTATAGACACTATGACCTAGGTTTTCCTATGATCTTCTATGTAGAAAAAACCCTTACAGCATTATAGACACTATGTCCTGGGATGTAGAAGAACCCTTTACCTTCTAAAGACTCTTGTGTAGCTTGTGAGCATCACAGGGCAAAACAGTGCGTGTTCGTGAGAGTCTCAGATCTTCATAGGTGGGCCATAATAGTTTGTACCTCAAACTGTTCGGACTGGACTATACAGCCGTTTTTGTGAGAAAAACAGTTTTTGGGATCCGCCCTTGTCTCACAGACACCGCTCTAAGTCAGCGCCTGTTAATCACAGACGACTGTCTGGTATCTATGCAGAAGAAATAGACGAATCCAATGCAACAACCCAGCAGTCTGTAGCTCAAACACACAATGTTTAAAA